>NW_007726549.1:585447-586535 GCF_000696425.1 Galeopterus variegatus
TGGCTAAACTTGTGTGTACAAAATGCCTTTGAAATGCATCACTGAGTTTGCAAAAAGGTGAGAGTTAATTCCTAGGGGCTAAAAACAAAGAGAGAATGGCTGGTGCTTTGGTAGTCCTGGTTGTATAGAGAACGGGTTGGCAAACACTCTGTAGCATGAGTGCTGCCATCGACAGTGTGTAAACAAAAGGGTTGACTTTTGGTCGAATGTGTCCCCTCCAAAATTCAGATGTCTTCAATGTGATAATATTAAGAAGTTGGGCCTTTGAGAGGTGATTAGGCTATGATTAGGCTTCTCCCTCCTTACTGGGATTAAGGCCCTTGAATGCTGAACTAGCTTGCTCTTCAGCATTTCTGCCATGGGAGAACACAATATTTGACCCTCCAGAGCATGCAGCCTCACCAGACAAACGAACCTGCTAATACCTTGATCTTGGACTTCCCAGCCTCTGGAACTATGAAAAATAAATGTCTGTCCTTTATAAATTACCCAGTCTTGGGTATTTTGTTGTAGCAGCACAAATGAACTAAGACACCTACCCTCACATGAGATTGGGGTTTGAATTTATACTACCTGTGCTGTACAGGAAACTTCAAGCTACAAAATTAACTTGAAGTGGTTCTCGATTGGTAAGGCACCTTACCAAACATGAGTTCATAATCCCAAATCACAAACTACACAAGGAAACAAGCCACTGTAAGAGTCAGGTTAGCAGAAACAACAAATGGCAGAACTATTTCTTCAAGAATTTGATACATTTTGCAACTATTGGTTACAGAAAATGTTTAAAGAACTTAAAGGAAAAATGAAGAAGATTAAGGATATTTCATGCAAGGAGATCAGAAGTGAAGGTTCAATGGTGGGGATGAGAAGACCATGTTAAAAGGCAAGAAGGAAGTAGTCCTAGAAAGGGTTCTTGTGAGGGGACTAGTGAACGAATGAGTTAAACACTGGTTAAACTCACAGTGCACAGCCAGCACTGTGCTAGACGCTAATAGCAGAGATGAATGAGAGACACAGGATCTGCCCTCAAGGAGATTCTAGTCTAGGAGAAGAATCAGATAAGCAGGTAATAAATGCCATAAAAC
>NW_007726549.1:588072-588794 GCF_000696425.1 Galeopterus variegatus
GAGGAAGTTCAGGGCTGCTTCTTGGAGGAACTTACGCTTGAATCAAGTCTGAAGGACCCGTAGAAATCTGGACTTTATCTTATAGGTTATAGGGAGCTTGAATGGTTTTAAGGAAGACAGTAAAAGGAGCAGACTTATCATTTAAGTCTGCAGCCCAGTGAGTAGAACAGAGAGTGAAGAAAGAGAGCCAGGAAGGCCAAATACCCGCCTCGTGGGACAGTCATGAAGAGAAGTCGTAGAAGCGTAGGTGGATTTGAAGGATCCTTTGGAGTTTTGTTCGATAGGGATTAACTAACAGTAATGACACGAATGTCATGACTGCAGCTCCACTAGGACCCCGTAACCTCACGCCGCCTCCTCCCAGACTCTTACGAAAGTGCTCCTGAGCGAGCTTCCCCCTGCCTGGCTTGTGGGGCCTGCCCGGTACTTGTGCCAGCTCAGGCTGCTGCACTGCTGCATATGCTGTCCTAGGGGAGTGCTGCTTGTCCCCCGGTGATGACACGGCTCCCACCAATGGCTCTTTGGGTTGTTACCTACAGACTCCCTGCTCTCCATGAGACACTGAGGAGGCCGGTGGGGAAGTCCAGCAGCCAGAGCCCCTCACCTCTGACAACCCATCTCATCGTGCCTGGCTCCTTCTTCCCTGGGGACACCCTGCAAGAGCTGTGGTGGGGCGAGAGGGAGGGGAGGCTGCCCCAGGATGTTATTGAGCCCTCATGCAC
>NW_007726549.1:589350-624350 GCF_000696425.1 Galeopterus variegatus
CCCCTCACCTCTGACAACCCATCTCATCGTGCCTGGCTCCTTCTTCCCTGGGGACACCCTGCAAGAGCTGTGGTGGGGCGAGAGGGAGGGGAGGCTGCCCCAGGATGTTATTGAGCCCTCATGCACTGGGCTTTGGCTGAGCCCTCTCTACCAGATTGCTGGGAACGCCCCCAAGACCCAAGTGAGACAACATGCAAGGTGAGACCCAGAGCGCTGAGTCACCAGTGAGCTATCTTTGGGAGCGAATGGGAAAGTTCATTGAAGAGATCAGGCAAGGTCTTCAGTGCCTGACTGGTGAGTCTGTATTTGTAGACAAGCTATAGTGTTTCTCCAAAAGTGGACTGGTATAGACCAACCTCTGAATTGCATGGTGGTCTGGCTCCAAATTCCTATTGTGGGGCCCCAACTGAATCAGAAGCCCTGGTGAGGGGTTTGGGAAACTTGCATTTTTAACTAGTGCTCCCGAGGTGACCGTTTGAGAATCCACACACATTTCTGTAGTTGGGTCCGTGTGTCCTCTTTTAGGTGAATTGAAGGCTCCTGCGTGTACGTGCTGCGTCCTTCTCGTGTGTCCCCTATAAGCACCGGCACGTGACTGGTACACGATGTACATTTGTTGAAGCAAAAGGATGAAATGCTGAAAATAGGGTGATCGTGCCTCTGAACTGCCCCTCCAGCAAGGCATTTAAACCCTCACTCACTTCTCTGTTACTCTTTTATTCTGTAAATTCTTATTAGTGCCCTCTCCAGGCTGTGCACTGTGCCGGGTGCTGAGTCCCAATACAGGAGTGAGGCAATGGGACTCTTTGGACTCCTGGGAAGAGAAAGCTGCCCCCAGAACAGGGAAAGTGAGAATCCCAGGGATGAGCCATGATTCGCACACTGTTCTGTCTCCCCAGATGAAGAAAGACGCTCAATTCCGCACTAATGCCTTGGTTTCAGGTGTGACGGGTCGTTTGAAGACACTTGGAGTCAGGAGATAAAGGGAAGCATTATGTTCCTTTGGGTCCTGTTTGATCTTTACACCATCAACACCGGGCTCAGAACTTCTCTGTTTCCCTTTCGCTTCTCCAAGGTCACCCAGAAGGCTGTGGGCTCTTTGATGTTCAAAGGAAGTCTCAACGACATGCCTGGTCCCTTGTGCCTGAGTGCGCTGCTGGCAGACTTTTTGAATCAAGTCAGGGCAGATGAGGGCTCTTCATCTCTTTCTGAGGCAGATCCCAATGCTATTAGGAGCAGGATGATCATGTTCTTTAAACAAAATCCCTTTTGGGGCTGGCCGGTTAGCTCAGTTAGAGCGTGGTGCTAACACCAAAGTCAAGGGTTCAGATCTCCATACCAGCCAGCCGCCAAAAATAAAGTGACCAATAAATTCCCTTTTTTTCTGGGTCTCAGCTGGGGTTTTTGACCCTTGCACATCTCCATTCTCTTAATCTTATTTCTGACCAGAACATTATTTCCTTAATTTTGGCTATCTAAGAGTAGTGAGGAACACTCAGGGGCAGGCAGAATCTCTCGAGGACAGCCACGCATTCTGGCAGAGCTCACGGGGCCATGCTGAGCCTAAGTCTCTGCAGCTCACAACCTCAGGAACCTGAAAGGATCAGATGACTTCAACCCAGAAAGAATCAGAAAGCGTAATGGGAATCACACTCCCCTCTTCTCTTAGTCTAATCCTTTGATGGTGTGGTGTGAAGATGCCAGGGTTGTGTGGTGAGCAGAAGTCTGCTCTTGGGTGCTGGCGGGAACGCAGGGCTCGGCTGGCTCTGGGAGAGGTGCTTCTCGGGCTTGCCTGGCCAGGCCATACCGAGGGGGCAGGAAACAACTCGACAGGTGCTCAGCATGGAGAGGGGCGTGATGTAGGGAGAGAGTGCATGTGTGAGTCTGCTTCCTTTGGTGACTTTGTGACTAACAGGAGTGGGGATTTAAAGCACTGATACATATGCACTAAGGGGGACGGGATGTCACGTATCCCCAGAAAAGCCAGGTAGCTGTCCTCAGAGACATAAGAACATGGCTCAGGAACTGGGAAGATGCAGATCTAGTCACTTCGTCCTCTGACTCCCTCTGCCCCAGCCTTGGCGTGTATTGATCCCCTACTATTGTGGTGATTCAGAATGTCATAGTCTCTGCTTCTAGCCCTCAGGTCGCAACCACCTGACATCTCATCCTCTACCCGTTACATGTGTTTATCTCTGTTGACTCCGATCTTTAGTTTGCTCATTGATTCTGCTTACTCTTGGGCCCTTGCAGCCTATCTTCTTTCTGTGTCTTTTTTAAGTGTCCCCCTACCAAAAAAAAAAAAAACCCACAAAAACAAAAAAAAACTAGCTGTTGACTCTCTTTCCCTTTATCTCCAATTTCAGCTCAAGAGAAAGAGAACTTGATTGGCTCAAGTGAATCATCATTACCCTTACTGGGTAATGCTCTTTGGTCCAAGGCACTCCATAGGTTCAACCTATAGACTTGCCAACTTGGCCAACCTGGAGGCAGAAGCTCACCCCTACTCCAGTCAGCTTGGTCAGAGGCACCAACACACCTGTTCAAAGCAGGGCAATGCACAGAGGGGAGAATCCGAGCTGATTCCCTAGATGGGTGCAGTGGGTTGAAGCAGTTTTCTTAAAAGGAGACTCTGCTTTTTTATTTAACTGTCATTTTGAAGAATGGTCTGCTTAGTGCAATGGGTTTTGGGAGAAGACAGACCTAGGTTTGGATTACAGTTCTTTCGCTTCCTAACTGTGTGATGGTGGATAAGCCACTTAGTCTTTTTGAGCTCATTTCTTTACCTATAAAAATGAAGGAGCGGGCACTCTTTTGTAGTGATGTGTGGTTTATAGATAAATTATCTAAAGTTCCTAGTGACAGCAGGTGCTCAGGTGCTCCATAGATAGTTTCATTATTATGACACTGCTGCACTGGTCTGTCTGATTCTGGATTTTACATGTCATTCACTTTGACATAATTTTGGTGGCAGGAGCCAGTATCAAATCCCACTGTTCCTATAGTGCCAACTGTGGTGGTAAAAATCAGAATAAAGTGGAGGAAGAAAGCGTCATTAAGGAACATTGAGAATATATTCTTGGTCATGTTGTAAGGTCTCCTCTCAGTCTGACTTGAAATAAAAGGCAAGATTTGAGGTGTTTCTCCTTCAGTAATTCAAAAATAATTATTCTAGTTGTTAGATCTAAAATGAGATCCCAGTCAGTTTTCTTTGACTAGTCTCTTTCAACAATTCACTTAAGAATATCTGCAATACCTTTGAAGTAAGACTGTTTGAGTAAGACTTTAAGAAATAAGGGACACAATTAACAGATATATCAATACAATAAATGCAGATCCACGGTCAGAAACCATGATGCCTGGTTATCAGTGTCTTGCAGTTAGCTGGCTTAGGTTGTGACTAGTGCAGCAGGAGCTGGGGTCAACCATGGCCAGGTGTGGTCTGGAGAAGCAGCATATCAGAACTGAGACACTCCTTCCCAGACGTGATTGCTCAGAGAGCAATGGGTGGTTGCTCCTGGCCGCTCGCTCGCTCCCCTTGGCTAGCCTGGCATATGCTCCACTCCCTGGACTTCTTGATTTCAGGATAAACTCCAGGCCACCAGACAGAGCTTCTAGCCAATTCTTTCATGTGAAGAATTCCTAGATGAGCTGCATAGAGTATAGTCAAGCTGTCTGAATATCAGTGTGATCCTCCATAAATCGAATCACTTGTAGCCAGATAGCTGACGTTGGTCACTTATGAAAGACTTGAATTCCATCACACCGCCTCTCTCTGCACTCGGCTCGAGATTCTGGGACCAGTTCTGGATTTCACACAGCCAGCCGCAATGGACCCTCCTGACTAAATGGGTCAGGGAGGCCTTTTAGCATCGATATTCCCATTGAAGTTTTCCGAATGAGACCTGGGATCTGTAGTGCCAGAAAGCGTCAACTGGTAGAGTCTCACACATGCAGGCTTGCTGCAAACGTGGCATCAGAAATATCAGCACCTGATGATGTAATTAAGGAAAGATAGCTTGTTCAATTTTAGAAAATGTGTTTGGTTTGGAAACGTATTTTGGTGGAAAATGTTTTTCCAGTAGGTGACGAAAGCTACTGTCTTGGAAGCAAATTCTTTTCCTGGAAGTCTGCAAGGGCTATTTTGGTAGAAATAAAATGAGACAGCAAAATGAGTAGTTGCAAGAAGACTTTTTCCTCTCATTTTGCTTTAGATTTCCCAGTCAGATTTCTTGATGGATAGAAGGGACTTGGGAATATCTTTTGCAAGCTCGTCTTCTTTTCCAGTGATTTATTGACTCAACAAATATTTATTGAGTAACTACTATGTGCCAGGCCCTATTCTGTGTTGGAAATTTTGTAGCAAACAAAACAGACATTTGCCTATTGATGGAAATTTAGGCTATGTCTTATTGATTACAGCCATCCCAGTAGGTGATATCTCACTGTGGCTTTGACTTGCATTTCCCTAATAATGAACACATTTTCATGTGCTTATTGGTTGTAGTGGATTGAGTTATGTCCCCCCCAAACATTGAAGCTTGAATTGTGTTCCCCAAGTTTTATGTCTTAGAAACTTAGCTCCCACTGTAACTGTTTAGAGGGTGGGAAATCCTATTATAGTAATTGAAAGGTGGAGCCTTGAAGAGGTGATTGGATTGTAGGACCGTGCAGTAGTGAATGCATGAAAAGGGTGGTCAGGTGGTCATGGTTCTGAGGGCTTTAAAAGAAGAGAAGAGCCTCTCTCTCTTTCTCTCTCTCTCTCTCTCTCTCTCTCTCTCTGCTCTGCCATTTTCATAATGTGATACTCTGCCATTACTGTCACCACCACCAAGACCTTCACCAGCTGTGTTCCCTGGACTTTGGACTTCCTAGCCTCAGAAACCGTAAGCAATAAATTTCGTTTTCTTTATAAATTACCCAGTTCCAAGTATTTTGTTATAAGCAACAGAAATGAACTAACATATTGGTTATTTGTAGATCTTCTTTGGAGAAATGTCTATTTGAACCTGCTGATTTGTAAATTGGGTTATTTGTCTTTTTACTGTTGCATTGTGAGAGCTCTTTGTATATTCTAGTTACAAATCTCTTATCAGATATATAATTAGCAATATTTTCTTCCATTTTGTTTGTGGTCTTTTCACTTAATTAAAGGTTTCCTTTGAAGCCAAAAAGGTTTTAATTTTGATAAAGTACAATTGGTGTTAGTCCTTTAAAAATTTGATGGAACTCACTAGTGAAGCCCTCTGGACTGGGGTTTTCTTAATGGAAAGTTTTTTGATTAGCAGTTTAATCTCTTTACTTGTTGCAAGTCTCTTCAGATTTTCTATTTTCTTCTTGAGTCAATGTGGTAGTTTATATTGTTTTTAGAAATTTGTTCATTCCATCTAGGTTATCTAATTTGTTGCATGCAATTGTTCATAGTATACCTTTATAATATTTTATTTCTGTTTAGTTAGTAGTTGTGTCCCCTCTTTTATTCCTGATTTTACTAAATTGAATATTTTCTCTTTTTTTCTTGGTTAGTCTGGATAAAAATGAGTCAATTTTGTTGATCTTTTCAAAGAACTAACTTTGGTTTGGTTGACTCTTCTCTTTTTTCTGTTCTCTGTTTCATTTATTTCTGCTCTTATCTTTAGTATTCTCTTTCACGGGCTCAGCCCTACCACACTGTTTTGATTATTGGAGCTTTGTAGTAAGTTTTGAAATCAGGAAGAGTGAGTCCTCCAGCTTTGTTCTTCTTTTTCAAGATTATTTTGTCTGTTTTGGGTCCCTTGAAATTCAACAGGAATTTTAGGATGGTTTTTTCTACTTTTACAAAAAATATCATTGGGATTATAGTAGATATTTCAGTGAATCTGTAGATTGCTTTGGCTGGTATTGACATCTTAACCATATTAATGTTTCCAATTCATGAGCATGGGATATTTTTCTTTTATTTATATTTTCTGAATTTTTTTTAGCACTGTTTTTTAGTTTTCATTGTGTAAGTCTCTCATCTCCTTGGTTAAGTTAATATTTGACCTATTTTTTTACTGCTTGCCCTGGAAATTAAAACTAGCATCTTAACCTACAATAATCTAGTTTTGATTAATGTGAAGTAAAATTCAGTAGTACATAAAAATTTTGCTCCAAAATATATTTATTTCTTCCCTCTGATTTGTGGTATTATTGTTATAAAAATCACATCTTTATACATTTAAATTTACCCATATCGTTTACCTTTACCAATGCTCTTTGTTTCTTCAAATGGATTTAAGTCACTGTCTACTGTTCTTTTATTTCAGTCTGAAGTACTCCCTTAAGAATTTCTTATAGGGCTAGTGGCAAAATCTCTAATTTTTATTTATTTGGTGATATATTTTCTCCTTAATTCCTAAAGGATAATTTTTATTGTATGTAGATTTCTTCATTGACATTCTTTTTCTTTCAGCACTTTAAATATTTTATCCTATTGCTCCTGATCTCCATGATTTCTGATGAGAAATCAGCTGTTAATCTTACCTAAGATTCTTTGTGTATGATGAATTACTTCACTTTTGCTTCTTTCAGGTTTCTTTCTTGTCTTTGTCTCTCAACAGTTTGATAATGATGTATCTAGGTGTAGATGTCTTTTAGTCTTCCTATTTGGAGTTTATTTAGCTTCTTGGATATGCAGTTTTGTTTTTCATTACATTTGGGAAGTTTTTAGCAATTATTTCTTCAAGTATTTTTCTATCCTTTTCTCTTTCTCCCTTTCTGGGATTCCTGTGATAAGTGTGTTGGCACACTTGATGGCGTCCCACAAGCTTGAGGCTCTGTTCATTTATCTTCATACTTTTTTCTTATTCCTCAGAGTGGATATTCTCAATTGAATTGTCTTCAAGTTAGCTGATTCTTTCTTCTGCCAGTTCAAATTTGCTGCTAAGACCCTCTAATAAATTTTTCATTTAAGTTATGCAACTCTAGAATTTTTATTTGGTCCTTCCAAAACTTTCTATCTCTTTATTGTCTGTTCAGTAAGACATCATCCTCATAATTTCCTTTAATAATTTAGGCATTGTTTGCTTTAGTTTTTGAATATATTTATAACAGCTGATTTAATGTCTTTGTTTATTAAGTCTCATGTCTGGGGTTTCTCAAAGACTGTTTCTATTGACTGCTTTCTTTCCCCTATGCACGAGTCATACTTTCTTGTTTATATGCATGTTCTGTATTTTGTTGTTGTTGAAAACTGAATATTTTAAATAATGTAATGTGGTAACTCTGGGAACCAGATTCACTGCCTTTCAAATACTTTGCTCTTGTTGCTCTTTGTTTCGTGACTTTTCTGGATTAATTCTGTGAAGTCTATGTACTAGCCTTGGTTCTCCAGAGAAGTTGAATCAGTAGGATATACATATATATTTATATTTAAATGTATTTACATGTAAATATTTTATACAAATAAAATAAGGAATCAGCTCATGTGATCATGAAGGTTGAGAAACTCAAGGTCTGCAAGTCAGAAAGCTGGAAACCCAGGAGAGTCAATGGTGTCATTCCAGCCTGAGTTCAAGTGCCTGGGAATAAGGAGAGCTGATAGGGTAAGTTCTGGTCTGAATCTGAGTCCAAAGGCAGGAGAAGACCAGTGTCCAAGCTTGAATACAGTCAGGCTGAGAGGAAGGTTTGTTTTTTTTTAATTCAGCCTTTTATTCTATTTAAACCTTTAACAGGTTGGACGAGGCCCACCCACATTTTGGAGGGCAATCTGCTTTACTCAGTGTACTGATTTAAATGTTAATTTCATCCAGAAATGCCCTCACAGACACATCCATAAATACTGTTCACCCAAATATTGAGGCACCCCATAGCCCACCTAGCCAAGTTGACACTTAAAATTATCTATTACATTCTTTATTCTTTGTTGTGTGTAGCCACTGAATTCTTGGCTTGGTTAACTTAGTGGTAAGCTAATGTTTGGACAGAAATTTTCTCAAATGCCATGAACTGATAAGTCACCAACCCCGGCTGTGGGTCTCCATGTGTTCATGTGTTGAGGTACAATTTCAGTGCTCCAGCAGGTGGTTTACAATTCTGCCATACCCTTCTTTTTCTACTTTCATTTAGCTCCAAGGCCAAGCAGAGGTGAAAGATTAGGGCTTTCTTGGACTTGTGCACAGCCTTGTATATGCACATGGCCTTCTAGATTCTAGAAATATGTTGGAGCTTTTCAAAGCCCCCTATGAGCACCTAATTCTTCAATTTTTCCTTTAATTTTTTGCTTAGCCTCTTATTACTTCCGACTGGTAACACCGCCTTAGGCAGCTGCAATTTTAAGCAATTGCCACTGATTATTTTTGGCAAATACACTGGCAAATACACTGTTCATGTAGATGGAGTTCTGATCAGGTCAAATTAAAAAAATCCCTTAGAATAGAGTTTTTCAGTAAGCTTCCAGACAGGTCAAATAGTGACAATTCTCTGGGGGTGGGTCTTTTGAGAAGCTCCAAACCTGTTCTTCCCCTTCTCGTAGCCGACAGGCTGCTGCTTCCCACAGCTGTCATAGTCGTGAGGCTATGGTATTCAAGGCTACAGCAGGGCTGGGGAGAGAAGGATGGGATTAGGGCAAACTAAAATGCCACAAAGCATGTTGTTCTTACTGAGATTAAACCATTTTTCTTGAGTTAAAGCTTCTCTGATTTTCATCTTTAATTTCCAGAGGTCTGAAAAGTTTGATTTTGTCAATTTTTGCCAGTGTTCTCATGACTTTTATGGAGAACTGGATTTTAGAAATTCTTACTCTTGGTCTTTCTACACACACACACACACACACACACACACACACACACACACACACACACACAATGTGCATATTTTGCTAGATTATTTCTAGGCACTTTATATTTTTGTGATATTGTTGTTAATAGTATATTTAAAAATTTTTGTAACATTATATTCCTGCTATTTAACAATGCAATTGATTCATGTATAATGATCCTAGAAAAAGTGAAAGTGATCTCATATAATGATCCTAGAACAGTGAAATTATCTCAAAAAGAAATATAAAGTCTGAGACAGAGTTGAAAAAAAAAATATTCTCTCCCATTTCCACCCCCAACATGAATTTTTACCAGGATCAGTGATTTTATAGGTCCATTCTACCAAACATTATTCAAACTTTTCCACAGAATAGAAAACTAGAATGACCTTCCACTCATTTTATGGGAGCTCCTTTAATACCAAAAAATAGATAGAAGCCATGTAAGAAAGGAAATTGTGGCCAATCTCACTTGGGAATGTAGATGTAAAAATCCTAAGTAAAATGTATTAAAAATATATCCTAAATAACTTTTGTCTATCCTAAGAATGCAAAGAGAATTAACATTTTAAAATCTATTAGTGTAACTTCAACAGATAAAATAAGAAAAGTCATATGCTCAGACTGCCATAACAAAATACCACAGACTGGATGATTTAAACAACAGAAATTTATTTTCTCACAGTTGTGGAGGCTCAAACCCACAATGAAGATGTTGGCAGGGCTGGTTTCCCCTGAGGCCTCTCTCCTTGGCTTGCAGACGGCCGCCTTCTCCCAGCCCTTTCACGTGGTCGTCCTCATAGGCACACACCCCCCGAGTGTCCTAAATGCCTCTTCTCATAACGACACTAGTCAGATTGGGTTAGGGCCCACCCTAATGGCCTGGTTTTAATTTAATTATCTCTTTAAAGGCCCTCTATCCAAATACAGTCACATTCTGAGGTATCAGGGGTTAGTTAGGGTTTCAGCATATGAATTTTAGGGAGACATAATTCAGCCCATGACACCGTATGATTATCTTAATAGATTCAAAGAATACTTGATTAAATGCAATACTTAATCATTATTTAAGAGACAAAAACAAGTATTTTAGCAAACTAGCAACAGAGTGAACTTCCTTAACTCAATAAAGAGTATCTGCCAAATCTTGCTTAATGGGGAAACATTCTTTTTAAAAATCAGAATGGAATGCAACTCTCACCAGTTCTATTCATCATTATGCTGCAGGTCCAAGCCAGCAGAGAAGAAAAGAAAAACAAATTTTTTAAAAAATGTGATTTGGAAGGGAATAAAAAAGTGTTCTTTTGCACTAACAATATGATTTTCTACATAGGAAACCCAGAAGAATTTACAGATTAATTATTAGAATTATTAAGAGATCTCAGAAGATTGTTCTCTATAAAATCAATGGCATCTCTGTATACCAGTGACAAATAGTTGAAAGTTGTCATTAAAAATCATAACATCACTTTGTACCCCCATAAATATATATGGTTATAACTTATCAATAAAAAATTAAAAAATCAGAACCAAAAATACGAGGTTCCTAAGTATAAATCCAACAAAAGATAAGCATGACTTTTACGGAGAAATTTTTGACACTATTAAATCTTTTCATAGGGGCTCCTAAGAAATGAAGTAAAATAATTAATGAATCAAGCACTTTTTGAGACCTTCTCGGTGCATGAGGCTGTGGAGCTGAAAACACGAGTGGAGGAGGGTCCCTGTCTTTGTGGAACTCAGGATCTATCTACACACTCAGAAGGGAGGAGAATGAAAGAATGGGTGGATCGTGTGGATGGAACAGGGGCTCACTCGTGATGCTCCGGAGTGGGACAGCTGCCTTCCTGCCCTTCCCATCCCTGCAGCCAGCAGGAGAAACTCTGGCCTTGGGAGCCTCACAGAAGGTGGACTTTGGTGGAGGGGGCTTTGTAAGGTAATTCAAGACCTAGAAGGGAAGCTGATGCACTGTCAGCATGGAAGGGTCAACACTTCACCAGTGCGGGAAGACTGGAATGTGTGTACAGACCTAATGAAAGATTTTGGTGGAAATTTAACCCTTGCAGTGAAAGACAGCTTTCCTAGTTTTTAGATATTTTGTGAAAAAGAAGAAAGAAAGATAAAAAAATATCAAACTGTAACCCAGAGATGAGTTTATGCTGATGTCTTTCCTCCGTCCACCCTCAGCTGTGCTCAGGAATCAAAGTCCACCTCTCTTTTCTATGCAGGAGCAGAACTGGGCAGGTAGAGCTGGGAACTTGGGACTCGCTAAGTGTTGAGGAAGGGAGAAACTGGAGAGGAATATAGAAGATCATCAAGAATGGAGAAAAGGAGGAGGAGGTTAGGGGAGAAAATGAGAGTGTATCCACAAGGGGCCACCCAGACATCTGAGCATGACACCTTGCATTCCTATATGGAGCAGGAAGAAGGGGTGGCTAGACCAGAGGGCAAAACTCTAGACTTCCCATCCCCTGACCCTTCTCACTGATGTTGGCCTACGCAGCAACAGCTAAAGGCAGTGCTTTTCTTCCCACTTCCCGCATCAGTGGAGGGCGCTGGACATGCTGATGGGCCACGGCCCTGCTGGAGTAAGAGTAGGATGCGTCCCCTTGACTGTTGTCCTAGGCAGAAGATCAGGAGTAGGCCAAGAGACAACACATCTGCGTCCTGAACTCTGGGGCCATGGCGGGGGCACTCCCGCCAAGGGAGGCTCCACTCCTTGCCCACGTGAGCGGAACAAGGGGGCCTGAGCGCGCCAGAGGCTCAGAGCGGGCGCACCCTCTTCCAGCCCGTGCCCAGGCTGTCAGCCCCTCCCCTTCGGGCAGGGGACGAACTGGCCGGTTAGAAACGTGTCCTCAAACCTAAGCATACTGGAGATGGCGGCGGGGAGGGAG
This sequence comes from Galeopterus variegatus, assembly GCF_000696425.1. Classification (NCBI taxonomy): domain Eukaryota; kingdom Metazoa; phylum Chordata; class Mammalia; order Dermoptera; family Cynocephalidae; genus Galeopterus; species Galeopterus variegatus. The sequence continues at coordinate 601,024 of NW_007726549.1, forward strand.
GGCTGGGGAGTGACTGGTCGGGTAAGCGGCATACAGAGTGATCACAATTTGTAACAATGAATTTGCTAATAACAGGAAAGAAAGAAAGAAGAAACATGTTCTCTGACTACACGGGAGAGCATGGAGTCCTGGTCGTCCTTTGTGGCATCTCTCATCAACGTCAGGCACGTGTGACCAGCTGTCCCTGATGCAGAGCACTCGCCTGGCTCTTACGCATGAGTGGAGCCAAAGGGGGCGGGTCCCCACCACTGTGCTGCTGGCCCATCTCTCCTGGGACACCTCTTCTCCCCTCCCGCCTGTCACTAGCCCAACTGAAACCCCACGTTCAGGTTAGCCTGGACCACAGTGACTGCACCTTCCTCCCCAAAGTCCTCGAAAGTTCCTCGCCTGAGTTGTCCCTTCACTATTCTTACCTGTGCTGCCTTGTGGCATATCTTGTGTTGTTAATTGAGCTTGTTAAAGTGTAGGCTTCCTGTTCTCCTTAGATTAAGTTGTTTCAGATCTTTTTATTGTCTTTACATTGTTCCACAGTACGTGTTCACAGTAGTTACTCAATAAATACTGCTTGAATACATTCGTGAATAAACTTATAAATGAACAAATGAATGAATGACTGAAATACAGGAGGACTGAACACACCCTGTCTGACGGGTGCTTCTTTGTGATGACCTGGTTTCAGAGGCAGGAGGCGGTCCAGAGACTCCTCTCGGCCCCAGCAGAGTTAATCACAAACTTGTGGATGACAGTTTCAACTCCACCATCTCTCCAGGGTTTGTTTTACTAAGCAGTTTGTCATGTCATTAACTCCAAGTCTTTTCCAGGGATAAATGGTACCGTTGGTGAGCAGGGTCCTCACAACCCCTGATTTAGTTATTGAGCACAGCTCCATGTTTACTCAAACCCTGTCTCCAAGTAGCCAGAAGTAAGATGCTGGTTAATAACTGGTCCTGCGCATGGCAACAGAACCTAATCACTTCCACATGCTCTTCCACTCATGTTATATTGTTTCAGCTGCTAATTTTCAAAATCCCCGAAACAGGACCTCTGCTCTGAAACATGTGCTTCAGAGCGGTTTCTTTCTAGTGTGCTCTTCTAGAAAACTTACATGTGGTTTAATTCAACGGCAGGACTAAAGGGGGACATGTTCATAATTTTTCCCCCTCTTTTCCTCCGCTGAGTCCCCTTTCTGCCAAAGCCCTTGGCCAGGATCCAGGAATGGCACATTCAATAATACCCAGTGTGTTTGAGTAATATTTCACAATTACATTGTTGCCGGGAAAATTGTTGCCTTGAGAATAATCCCTCTGCATAAACAAAGTCTGGGATCCATGTCCCCTTCACACTCCTGCTGGGGAGAGGGAGACCAGGAGGAAGAAGGGAAGGAAGGAAGGAAGGAGAGAGGAATTTGAAGTTTGCCTGTTTGGCTTTAGCAAGTGGACACTTCAGAGAAGATTTATAAAATGGTGGAACCTTGCTCGGAACTGATTTTCTTCAGAAGGTAAGTAGAAAAGCCACATCCAGGCATCCAGGAGGTGGAGGGATAGATGTTACTGTGGACTGGAAACGGAGGATGGCCAAGTCCCCACATGCATGAGTGAGCCCCGCCGGTGTGTGCTCCAGCACGCCTGCCTCAGGCTCTCACCCTTTCCAGGCTCCGCGTCTCACCTTGAAGACGGTTCTGAAACCCAAAGGGGATGCACATCGGCAGGTCCACCAGAAAGGCTTCTGGTGGGAGAAGAGAAGCAGGCTGGTGCTAACGGCAAGTTAAATTGGGAGGTCTTCTTAGCTATGGCCTCGGAACCTCTATAGGCCAGGACAGTCTGAAGCCACTATCCCCAGGTCGGGTGGAGCGCCCTGGGGAAGAGGGTTCGAGCAGGCTTCCGCTGCCATGCCTCGTCATGAGGAGCTTCCCTGCACTTCAGTAACTAAAGCATTGTGAATGGGATCCCATGCAGAGCTCCCTTCCAAGTGGCTTCACTGCAGATCTGCACTCTGGGTGTAAGGTGCCAGAATACAGCTCCATCCCCAGGAAAATGTCATCGCCCCGATGAAGAGACATCTCTCCAAGACAGTCCCCCAAAAGTAAATTTCCCACAAAACCACTGCAGAGTCTGGCAACCAGGAAGAGACCATGGGATGTGGGGATGTGGCATCAGAGGCCACGTGTGGGTCGCTCTTGAGATCTGACTTGAACTGACGACGGCAACTGTGTGCTCATTGTCCTTCTGACTTGATAAACAGCTCAGGATAGATCTCATTAGAGCAGTTTCAGCCAAAGAGAGCTTTTAGTTAGAGTCCAATATGTCACTTATTAAGAGCAAAACAAGTAAAAAATCACATTTTAGAGAACTCCGCCCCCTGCCCCCATCTCTCGTCCTCGTGTGGTGGGAGATCCACAGAGCTTCCTGGGGGCTGCTGCATAAGGCACTGACTGTAATTGCCACAAGGACAGGAATTCTTACCAGTTTTGCAAATCATCAAGTCCTGCGTGCCTAGCACAGAAGCTGGACTATAGCAGTCCTTTAAAGCCTCCTAATGAATGAGTAAACGAGTGCGTTAATAATAATTAATTAATTAAAAGAGAAACCAAGTAAAAAATGCCAGGAAATAAGTGAAGTGCTGAAAAAATTTCCAATTCAATTTAAAAACGCTTCTTGGCTACGTTGAGCAAATTTTATGCTGTTCTTTGTGTGTGTAGCTTCCCATCTGATCCGTGTCTGGGTGGGAATGGTCTGTTTCTCCCTAGGACACGGGAATGCTCCTAAATTCAAATTTGACTTGCCATCACCTTAGCTGCTTCGGATGATTTCTGGGAAAACAGGTGTTACGTGATTCCCAGTCACCTGGCTGCTCCTGGGGTGTGTGGAGGAAATGGTCCATATCTGTCTCACTAAAGTTTTTACAGGTAGGGAGGCCATTACAGATGTACACTTGGAGCTAGTCTTCTGTTGGGCCAGAGCCACGGACTGAACGCTGTTCCACCATTTGCTCAGTCTCCCCGATAGTCAGGATGATCCTGGGTCTTCCTGGGGGAGAACAGAGAGCCTCACTGCCTCCCCTGCCCCCACCCTGGGCCTGAAGCTTCACTAATGAAAGCCAGAGGGGAGATTCTGACTGGTCTAATTTATAAAGCACAGGCTGGAGCTTTCAGCAGCTCCTCTTTCATCCAGTCAAAAGCAAATTCACCAAAACATGCTTGCTGTCATAAATTCTGCCACATTTTAAGACTTGATAAAGTGCATTTCTCTCTGGGTCCCCTCCTTAATTCTCTCTTGTCACCCCTCACATGATGGGCCTATAGAATGCAAAGAATGCAGGCAGAACAGAGACTGGCAACCAAGTCACAGCCACAGGCTTCTGAGCCGGATAAAATGCCAAATGTGACTTAGTTTATAAGAACCAGGAGGCCCCCTGATAAAGCAAATGCACTCCCTTTAAATGACCTGGCTGGAATTTTTGCCACAGAGATTACAAAACTGGGAGCAATTAGCTGGAGATATTAATAGGTTCTGTCATGTAAAGTACTTGTAACAAAGCCTTCAGTCGAATTCCAAACTGAGAATTTTTACTCCTGGAGCCAAAGAAGCCTTTGTTCTGGGGTTTACATCACGAAGCTATTTTTAGAGTCCAAGTCTGCTCTGGCCGAGGGACCGATGGCTCCCTTGCCCCCCCTCCTGCCTCCAGACCCCTGTGCCAGCACCCCCTTCCCTCCAATGCCTTTTCTTCCCCAGAGCCGGGCACATAGTTAGACGTGACTGGGGAGGGATGAAGGTTTCAAGGTCAGTCCTGGTGGCTACTGTCTCTGGGTGGCTCCAGAGGGGTGGGGACAAGTATTATCACAAGACCTAACCCAAGCAGACAAATTTTTTCCAGCTTCTGGAAACTGTGGTTGGGAGTTTGGGAACACTGGGGGGGAGGTCATCTATCCTCTCCTGTCAAGCTGAAACAGGAAACATTTGTTTCTGTATCAAAAAACGTTTCTGTCATTTCTTAGCTTCCTGTCACTCCCACACTCTGTATTGTACAGGGTCTGTTATAGGAGCGAAGGTCCAATTTGGAAGAGAAGGAAAAGTTATGCCCCAAGCATAACGGCATTCCCGCTCCCTTTTATTGTATATCTGTGTAGCTCTTTGTGCTTTTCCTATCAGTTTTATCCATCATATTTATTGTGATTCTCTAACTACCCTAAGTAGGACTTGGTACTCTAGTGATGGGGAAACTGGGGACCAGAGAAGATCCCTCATTTTCCCAAGGTCATTTAGAGAGATGATAACCCACGTTTCCCAACTCCTGTTGCAGAGTGTTTTCCAGTAAGCTGAGCATGTTGCCCCAGCTGCAGAAGAGGGTTTCCAGGAAGAATCTGTCCACAGGGAGAAGTTTCCTTCTCTGGCCTGGCTTACCCTACCAGGGGGTGAGCAGAGTCCAGCCACATCCTCAAGCAGGCTGGGCTACCTTCTGTCCTGCAAGATGATGGGGCAGTGGTTCCTGGTGTGGGCAGCCCACTTCCCATTTTCTCCCTTCCTCATGGTACCTCTGTGCTAAGCACCAGCCTCACAGGGCTCTGGACAGTGTTTCCAGGTCCTGACGCCTGAGGGGCATTCACAGTTACGGGAACAGGACTGCCTTTGTATGATTTAGCCAACGCGCCTCCTCCGGGCTAACACTCCCCACAGCAGGGCACAGGACGTGGGAGAGGCATCCCGCCTCCGCCTGGCCTGTGCCTTTGTGTGCTGACCGCAAGAGAGACAGCAGAGTCTGCACCTGGACTCCCCTCCCTGCCATTGCGCAGGTCGAGGTCCCTCCGTACAGGACAGCCAGACTGAGGAACTGGCTCTCGTTTCCCGGGCTCTCAGCCTTCTGAAAGCATGAGCTGTTTCCCAGCTCCTCTCAAGGACAGACTGCCTCCCTCGCCACATGGCAGAGACAAGTGTAGGCCTGGGTGGGGGGCCAGCTGATCCCAGCAGAGGAGGGCTTGAGGGTTGAAGAGGAGGGGTGCTCCATCCCAGGGAGGACTGGGATGGCTGATGTGGGAGGATGGGGATGCTGGGCTGCCTGGGGGGGGGTGCTGGAGGAGGGGCTGGAGGAGGCAGGACCCGGGGTGGGGCGGTGGTGGAGCTGTCCGGAGGTTGAAGAGAAAGCACCACCTCCCTTCTTGGCTTGGAGAGATGACACCTGGAGCAGCAGAGCCCCCATGTGTGATGATGACAAGGTATCAAAAACAGGAGGCCCTTCCCCAAGGAAGGATTATTTGAATCTCAGGATATTTTCGATGACACAAAAGGAATTGAAACGACTTAGGAGGCTGAGACAGGTTTGAGCTCATTTAGGAAAAAAAAAGGTTTTTTTTTCTTGTACATAAGTTCATGCTGTTTACAAGTCCCAGGAGAGGATCAAGGTCACTCCCAGTCAGCCCATTGCCCCTCCCTGGCCACTTGCCGAGATGCACGCACGTGGGGTGCCTTTGTGCCTCGCCTGTGCTTCCCACAAACCTAAGACACGTGGACTGTCCTTTTGGAAAGTACTTCTTTTTCAAGGCAGCCTGTGTTTTAAAAACTTTATCTGATTTCAGCTTCAGCGTGTCTGTGTACAGTGCAGGGAAGCTCACAGACGGATGATTTGCCTGTGTTCCTTTAGGTCTTGACATCTGGGAAACCTGGTAATCTCTGATCACCAGAGATACAGTCTGTGTCAGGGGCTTCTCCAGAGTTTTGAGGGGCCTGGGAGTGACTGAGACAACGAGCATTGTTATGTTAGAAGATGGGACTCGCCTATCTCTGAAAGTCTGTGGGGGCAGAGCCGGGGAACAAAGCTGTAAATGTCCCGTCGTGACCCCAAGCCCCTGCCCTTGCCCTGGTCTTGCTGGGCAGCTTTGCAGGCTCCTCCTTCCCTCACACCTCCACCGGGCCGGGGGGATTTCTACCTCTCCTTTTTCTTGAGTAGCAGAGGAAATTATACTGTGGCCTTGGTTCTCATTAGATCTTGAGGTCATTTTAAGTGGAAGACACTGTGAGAGAAGGGAGTATTCCTTCTGCACAGACAAAGGCCGCAGGAGACCCCAGCATTACCATCCTGCCCTCTCCTTCCCCTGCTAAACCTGGAACTGATTCTGTGGGTGGTTTTGAATCTGAAATAGGGAGAAGTATTTCCAGTGCTTTGTTCTCATGTAAACTGTTTCAAACGTTTGTTCTTGGCCTGAACACAGCTCACCCCAGGGGAACTTCAGGCTCAGTGCAGCACTGGTCATTGCCCTCTCACGCCTCTGACGCAGAGCCAGGGGGACCCTCTTAGCCCTCTTTTCTGTTTTAGTGCCCATCTCCCCCTGCTCCCCTCACCTGGGGAACATGAACTGTCTGGAGCCAGCTTTGCAGGGCGCAGATTTACCACCACCTCGACTTCTGCGAAGCCTCGCAAAGCGTGTGGTCTCCTCACTGCTCTCCACCCGCAGGCCGCATCCTGAGCTGCGTCCCGAGCTGTGCATTTGGACCACGGCTCCCACCTGCACCGTGCCCTCCCCTCGTGCCCTGGAGATGGACGTCTGCAGTGCCTCCCTCTCCCCTCCATCTGTGAACCACGTCTCGCTGATGGACTCTCACTTCTCTCTTCTACGTCCCAAAGGGCACCCCGAGGACCAGTCAGTGCAGAGCCTTCTTGTGTTCTGTAGCCGCTTAGCCAGCTGGCTGCCCCTGTCCTTTGCCCCTGTCCTTCGCTGCTGTCAGGCGCGGCCCGAGCAGTAGCTCTAGCCAAACCTTTCCTTTCTCTCAGTTTTCTCCTCGGCTCCCTCCCCCATCCCTTAGCTCTGCACACTCTGTTCCCTCTCTTCTTCCACTGAGGCAAGGTTCCTGCTCCTCTCTGGACAGTGAGAGTCATCCTGAGCAACCACAACCCCAGAATAAAGGAGGGGACAGGTGGCTTGAGGGTGAAGGGAAGCTCAGTGCAGAACTGCTGTCAAGGGCACGGCTAGTGCTGGGCTTGCTGCGTTTTCTGAATGAGGCTGACAGTGCTCCGTCGTGCACAGAGCTCACAGCTTAGCAAGAGAAGCGCCAGCCAAAAACTGGGAAATGCGGGGCTTGCCCTAAGCGTTTTCGGGTGAGGTATTAAAGTGTCTAAGTCTCCCTTTAGACTGCGGGAGGAGTAATGGGCCCATAGCTGGTCTACTGGGAAGAAGCCTGGAATGACGACTTGTCTTGGTCTCTTTCAGCTTCTGAAAAGAGGGGTAAGTGACGTGGGGCAATGCTGTCCTGGTCTTGGTTCTGTCTCCCAGGGCTGGGCACTGCCTGGCACAGGAACCTCAAAGGAAATTAAAGGAAGAGGCATTGCCAGATAAGTGCCGCAGTTTTAGGAAAGGAGATTACCAAGAGAAAAAAAAATCTGAAAATAACCTAGGAGCTTCCACAACGTGAAAATCCAACCAATAACCAGGAATAATAGCCACGAAGAGGAAAAGACAAGGCACCAAAGAAACCACGCGACTGCCCATAACACTTGCTAATGAGCTCAGATTTATGGGGTGATTGTATAACAGATGGAAGAAAAGCACATAGTCAGGCCGATCCATACGAATGACATCAGAGAGTCAGATCACAGTGAGGGGAGGATTGTGAAATGAGCCCAATAATGATGTGGACTATGTGGAGTAAAGAAAGGACAACAGGATGAAGCCGGAACTCCGGGAAGGCCGAGGAATGGCTGCAGACCCTCGCCTCTTCTTGTTTAAGAGCTAAGAGGACTTTGAAGATTATCTGTCAGTGGCAGAGTCTCTCGCCATGCTCAGTCTTCTCTTTTCCTGTTTACTACTAGGACTCTTGCTGCCCTCTGTCCCCACTCCCAGCTTGAGCTGGACACCTGACTACCCGATTGCAAACTTCTAGAACTCTCTCCCTCCTTTTAGTTTGCACATACAGAGAAAAAGTGGTGAGAGGAGATCCAGCAGGGCAGGCCCCCAGTGAAGCTCACCCACTCCTGCGCGCTTAGCCCAGCCCTGTAGCAGGCAGCCCTGGCTTTTGTGTGCACTGGCGGGAGCACAAGCAGACGGAACAGAACCAGACTCATGACAGGCACGTCCCGCCCGTCTCTGCTGGGTCCTGCCTCTCACTAAGGGTGTGACTAACAAACCCAACCATTAATCTTACGCATTTCATGCATTCCGAACTCTGAATCACCACAAGCTTGGAAGGTCACCGTATTAGTCAGGATGCTCCAGATAAACAGAGCCAATAGGATGTGTATATATATATATAGAGAGAGAGAAAGATATTTATTATAAAGAACTGGTCCATGTGCTTACGGGGCTGGCAAGTCCCAGACCTGCACTTGGCATACTGGAGACCCAGGAGAGCTGATGGTTTAGTTCCAGTCCAAGTCTGAAGGCCTGAGAACTAGGAGAGCCCGTGGTGCAGATCTGGTCTGATAGCCAGTGAACTCGAGACCCAGGAAGAGTCAGTGTTCCAGTTGACATCCATCAGGCAGGGAGAATTCTCTCTTACTCAGGGGAGCGTCAGCAGTTTTTTTCTATTCAGGTCTTCAACTGATTGAACGAGGCCCACGTACACCATAGAGGGCCATCTGCTTTACTTGGTCCACCGACGTAAATGTTAGTCTCATCCAAAAATACCCTCAGGGAAACGCCCATAAAAATGTTTGACCAAATATCTGGGCACCTCATAGCCCTGTCAAGTTGACACATACAAACCATCACAGCCACTATTGTCTTGTCATTGTGTTGGGAGGGTGGGAGTAAAGGGCATGTGGTATGTGGGGGTGGGGGTAAAAAGCGAATAGTTTTTGAGTGTGACATTCAAATTTTGTTGCAAACACCTAACACAGATTAGAATTTTAAGTTAAGAGACTCAGAGGAATAGAGCTCTGGATTTCCAAACATGCATGAATTGAATCTCTCTCTCTCTCTCACACACACACACACACACACACTCCTGAAAGTTAATATGGAATAGATTACTTTTCTATTCCATCAGGTCGACAGAGACCCACTCGAAGTCTGCCTGATCATATTTGGCATTTCTACTTTCAGATCCTTCAAAAGACAGACAAATCCTTGAAGGAAAAAGGATGCCTTGTTCCTTTTTGAAAAATCTTTTCCACTCATTGTTGAAATGCTTGCAATATGCTGATGGTGAAGGTGTCTTGTTCCTTTTCCCATTCTCTCTAAAAGAGCTCAGTGCTCCAGGGAGCACATCAAGTCAGAGGCAGTGTGGGGAGTGGGCCTGGAGGTGGGAAGAAAACAGGCAGGGGCAGGAGGACAGTGGCTTGAGACAGAAGAGAGGAAGGAAATGACAGAGAAGACAAGATGATGTGGGGGAGTTAAAAAATTAGGAGGATCGGGAATGAAGGCAGATGGCGAAAGATGCATGGACAGAGCTGGAAAGGGGAGAGGACAGCTGGGATAATGGAAGAGTTTTAGAGTCAGCGTCGAAAGATATGGCCTTACGTCCGGAGTCCACTATTAGCATCTGCGTTCCTGTATTCATTGGTCCCTTTGACAAATATTTGTTGAGCACAAACCGTGTCTGAGGTATTGTGTAAGGCATGGGAATACTAAAACAAGCCGGACAGGATGCAGTCCGTCTCCCTCCTCCATTGTCATGGATAGAGAGACCCTGCAACAGCCCTCGTGATCTCCGCTCCTCGATGGTACGCTCTGTACAGTCCACGCCGCATGAGTGAAGGCAGGCTCTCTCAGTCGCTGCTAGGCGGAAGGATGTGTCAAAGGCGATGGGACATCAGACTCGATCTGGCTCACCTGTTGGCCTTGAAGAAGCAAACCCCCATGTGGCAAACAGTCTGGGGAAGGGTCATGTGGCAAAAAACCGTGGTCCTGAGGTCCACCTTGAGGAGGTGAAAACAGTCACTTGCCAACAGCCAGCAAGGAAACAGGAACGCCAGTCCTACAGCAACAAGGAGAGGGGTTCTACCAACACCCCAAAGGAGCTTGGAAGAGGGTCTTTCTCTGGTCAAGCCTTCAGATGAGAACGCTTCCTCGTCAACACTGTGACTACAGCGTCATGAGACTGTGAGCCAGAGACCCAGCTAAGCTGTGCCTGGACTCCTACTATCTACAGAAACCGTGAGATAACAAGCATCTGTCATTTCACTAAGTTTGGGGTCACTTGTTATGCAGTAGAGCAAACTATACACCCATGGATTTTACAGTTTAGAGGGGGAAATGGAGTTTGACGAGTAATTACATTGTCAGATTGCATGATTTGCCCTAACACTTTGCCTCCTCCCTCTGTCCATGTGACTTTGCAGTTCATCCTCGTGAAGGGACGTGGTATATTCACCCCTCTTTGACTTTGGTTTTGGTGATGGAACGGGGCAGATATCGCTGTCTGCCCCATGTGGGTCACCATGAGAGGAACCTGCTGCAGCTGCCTGGCCTGATAAGGATGAGAGACAAGATAAGCAGAGGCTGGCCCTTGCGACTCGCAGACCTCAGAGAGACAGAGCTGCTGCCCTGGCCACTGCAACAGAATCAAAGCACATCAGCTGTCTGGACTAGGCCCAATGCACCTGGCCCATCCGCAGCCCACAAGAACATATGAATGTTGTTTCAAATCATGGGTTTTTTTTTTTGTTTGTTTGTTTGTTTGTCATTTTTGAGACCAGCCGCACCGCGCTCAGCCAGTGAGCATGTGAGCGCACTGGTCATCCCTATATAGGATCCGAACCCGCGGCGGGAGCGCTGCTGCACTCCCAGCGCCGCACCCTCCCAAGTGCGCCACAGGCTCAGCCCTCAAATCATGGTTTTGAAGTGCTTTGTCATGCAGTATTTTTGGTTAAGAGCTGTCACAATTATTGCATAAATAATAAGTTAATTACAACTGTGATACTTGTCATGAAGGAGAAACATGGGAGTGAACAATGGAACAACTTGAACTCCTGTGAGGGATCAAGGAAAGCTTTTCTGAGGAAGCAACATTGAAGCTGAGACCCAAAGCTTGAGTAGGAACTAAGCAAGTGACGCTGGAGTGAAAGAGAGTCCCAGGCAGCAGGAACAGCAGGTGTAAGGTCCAGGGTCCTGAGGTGTTTAGCACATCTGAGGGCTAAAGGAAGGCTGATGTGGCTGGAGCCCAGAGAGAGACGGGAGAAGAGTCAGGTGCGATGAAGATGGAGAGGAAGCGGTGGACACGCCTCACCCGTGAAGCGCTTGGGGTCTGGGTTAATAAGCATGTTCTTCCTTTCCTGCAGGTGGCCACGGGAACTCTGCAAGGAGTTTTGATTTAGGGAGTGGCATGAGCAAATGTCTGTTTCTGAAGCAAAACTAGACGTGGGGTGAAGAACGGATGTGAACAGGGAAAGAGTGTTATTGGGAGACCAGTTACGATGCTATTGTATCTGTCCTGGGCCACACAGTAGTGACTTAGGTCTTGGTCCAGTGGTGGAGATGGAGAGGGATATTTAGGAGACAGAGAATGGAGAATTTGGTAATGGACGATATGCGGTTGGGGAAGAGGCAGGGTCAAAGGTACCTCCTGGAGGCTTCTGGTGCAAGTCACTGGGTGGGTGGTGGCGCAAGTCACTGGGTGGGTGGTGGCGCAAGTCACTGGGTGGGTGGTGGTGCAAGTCACTGGGTGGGTGGTGGTGCAAGTCACTGGGTGGGTGGTGGCGCAAGTCACTGGTATGGGAAAGCTGTGGGCATGGTTTTTACAACCTTGGGCCAGTGATAGCCACTGGCTTCAGGTTTTTATTTGTAAAATGAAAATTATATGTTTGCCTTAGGATTGTTGAGAAGAGCAAATGAGATCATGCGTGTGAGGGAGGTGAGCAAACCAGATGCACAGTTGAAGGAAGGACCTTACTGTTGCAGCAGAGATGGGAGAGGGAGATGCTAGAAACAGAAGGCCGATGAGCTGGAGGCTGAGCAGAAAGGCCGACTTTGACCCTAACCCATCTGGTCCTTTTGGGAAGAATCAGTGGAGAGAAAAAGAGCCAAAGCTTGAGACCTCGTCAGAGATGCTCTTTTCTAACCAGCTGCAGGCCCTGGGCCCCCGGTACCCTTTGTAATTGCTTCAGCCTGAGAGCAGGGAACAGTTCCCACTCCTGACCACCACCGTCAGGACATACTGTCTCCATTAGCCCAAATCAGGACAAGTCTTCTGTGCACCATGGAAATTCCTTGAGGTTAGACCCTGCTGGTGGAAGTCTGGAATTGGGAGGGTACAGGGGCCGAGGGACAGACGCAATCCTGCTGTTTAGGATTAGGCAACTCTATCCTGCTTAAAGTAGAATAGTCTGGGCTGCTTGCTGTGCTCTACAAACCACACAGTTTCTTGTGAGTCCAATCAATAATAATTTTCATTTATTTAAAAACACTCATTGAGCTACTGCTGCCATATTCTGCCTGAGCACACTAGGGGCTGTGAGAGCAGGTAGCCAGTGGCTTGCTGGGAAGAGTTAACTCCGTCCTCCCACAAAGGGTTGTTTTAAGCTTTGCTCTGGAAGAGGATTCATACCCACTAGGTCACCCAATTGTATCAATTCTTCTAACAGCCTCCTAGATGTCACCCAGTCTTTCTTCTTCCTCCGTGAAACTCATGCATGGATTCCAGATGCTCTTCCAGGAACAACTTCTTCAATCACGCCACTGCTCAAATGCAAGTCCCCAGGCACTGCTCGTGAACTCGGGTCCTAACGTCTCATTCTGGTACTAGTGTCCTGGCTCAACTGGGTGGAAAGGGCACCAGGCTTTGGGTTAGAAACACTGATTTGGAATCATGGCTCTCCACATGCCCAGTGGACCTTGAGCAAGCCGTGTCCCCTCAAGGAGTCTCCTTCTCATTATCTGCAAGAAGGACAAGGATGCCCAAGTCACAGTCATTGAGGACATGCTCTCCGTGAGACACCTAGCACAGTGTCCTCCACAGGGCTGCCCCACAGCCGTTACTGAAGGAGAACCAGTGCCTCCAGGCTCCGAGCTTCCTGAGGTTCTAGAGAGCAGGGATTGGGCTTGTGTCTGTCAGAATGGTCCTCAGAACGGTCCTGCCATTCCTGTGGTCCTGCGACCAGAGGCAGAGCTGCTGTGAGGAGCCTCCAGGGCCAGAGCACCTCCAGCAGATGCCAGAAAGAGCCGAGTGGGCCCAGAAGGGCAGCGGCAGGGTGTGGGGGGAGGGGCCGGGGCCACGGCTGGTGGAAGGAGGGCTCATTGGGTGCTGCGAGCTCAGAAGCCATCATAAAATAGATAAATAAGTCAAAGAGGAACTGGATCTTTGGAAAACTTCTAAACAGCCACACAAGTGCAGAGGGAGGCCCAAGCAGCTCCAAAGAGCAAGCAAAAACAGCACCAAATTCAAGATAAGACATCTCGGTCCCAGCCTTGATCCTTTCTGAGAGAGGCTATTCACAGTGCTGCAAAGAAGCCCTGCCCACTGTTTCCTGGTTCCTGCTGGGGTGTCTGAGGGGCCATCGTGTCCCCCAGAACTGCTGAAGCATGCATGATGGTTGGGAGTGGATGGGGAGTGGCTGGTCACACAGAAGCAGCCTGTGAGAGAGACACTCCTGGACCTGCTCACCGCTTCTCAGAGCCACGGCTCTGTCCCTCCACAAATATTATTTTTGATCAGGAAAGCCTTGGGCAAACACCCCCCCAGTTCAAGTCCTGCTGGCAGGCTTTGGTCAGGATGAACTAAACTTCAAAGAAGGAGCAAGGTCAAGAACGAGCCCCTGAGGTCAGGCCCGAGTCCCACTAGGTGTGTGTGTATTTTGGGAGAGTGCCCCCCACTGGCCCCTACCGCGGATGACACTGTCAAGTGGCACAGTTTATCCCAGGAGTCCCCGGGCGCTCGGTCCACCCCTCCCACCCTTTCTTCCGTCCATCCTCCTGGCTCTCCTCTGAGCTCACGGCTGTACCACGCGAGTGTAGTGTCCGATGAGATTCCACCCAAGGGGGCGCCGGAGCCTCTGGCTAAAGAAGGCAGTGTGGGTGGGTTTTAACCAGACTCCAGTGCTTGCAGAGGTGGGAAGGTGAGGTGGTGGACGTGGCTGCTGTTTCTGTTCGGCCATATGGTTACATGTTGTTAGGCCTGGAACGGGTTTACTAATTATTTTGTCTTGGATTTCTCAAAGTTAGAATTCCCTGGTCAACTTGGGTGGCCTGGGAATCTACACCATCAACACGTACCTTGGTAATTTGAAACAGGTGGTTCTAGAACCAGACTTTGAGAAAAGTCCTCACCTCGTCCCTCATTTGACAGGTGGGGGGTAGAGACGGACAGGCTCTCCCAAGGTGACCTCCTGCCCCTCACCTCAACCCCAGCGTAGGTCCTGGAGCTGGTCACAGAGGACGGATGCCAGCTCCCCTGCAAACCTGTCTCTAGCAGGCCTGTGATCACTGCCGAGTCCACCAATGGGGCACAGAGGGGACCAGACACTTGTCCCCAGCACCATGGGGGGCTGGCCCGGCTCACTTGTGGCTCTGCCCCTTTGGGTCCCTGCCCAGCACAGCACCCACACAGACCTAGAACACATCTTTAAACACTGGTCTCCTCTACACAGCCCCCAGCCCAGGATCTTCCTCGAGGGTTTTGAGTCTCTCTTGCTTAGCATGAGTTGTATTCTCAGTTGGCCATCAGATGCATCCCAATCCTCCACATCCACATCCAGACCTAGAGGGAAATTTGTTTCAGGTCAGAGGGAGATCAAACACTGAAAGACTGACATATCTTCCCACAATTTCATAAAATGGCAACCAGCCAAAGGTGGCATTAAGCTGATATTCAGATGCCAGAACCCTGTCTTCTTGTGGCTCTGGAGACAGCCCTGTCCTCTGCACATCTGTGTGAAGTTCTCTAAAAGAAGACTTTGGCCGGGGACACAGCAGACACCCGTACATCCACTTTGAGGGGCAAGCTGTGTTTAGAAATCGGTTAATTTTGTTTTCTCCTCATGATCTGCATTATGTTAGGAGATCAAGGATTCCCTAACTCGTGCCTTCCTGAGCCTGCCCTGTCTTTGTAGTCTTGTGCCTTCTCGTAGTGGAAGGTCATGTACCTGCAGATGGGTGGCCTGGGGCTCATAAGGGAGAACTGCTCCCATGTCACAGGCAAATGTTTCTCATTGAATTCTTCAACAATCTTTTGAAAGAAGTGATATTATCCCATTCTACAGATTGGGAGACTGAGGCTCAGAGCAGCTCATCAGCATGTCCAAGGTCACCAAGCTCACAGGTAGTGGACCAGATGTTGAGCCATGTTGTGACCTCCAGTGCTCACCTCCTTCCTGTGAGACTGCAGCCCCTCAGCAGTTCCCCAAGAATGAGAGCTTCTGCACCAGGTCCCCTGGCTCCTGAAAAGAGAATGGTGATGCGTCCATTCTACTTCTGCAGGTCAGTGAAGCAATTGAGGTGGTTAAGTTAAGGGAGAAAAGAGGAAAAAACGATGAAAACAACTCAAAGAACGATCAGAGAGGAGGCAGAGAAGCCTAGTTTAGCACATAGCAGGTGCTCAGGGCACACGAGCGTCCGTGGACTGGATAGATGAGCTCTAATGCAAATAGGATCGAAGTCTAAGAACACCCAGTTTAGGGACACTCCTGGAAGCCTGAAGAAGTACAATTTAGAACAAAAGAAAGCACCGCTGCTTCAAAGGTAGTATATTTAGAGAGCTCAAGAGTCAGCATAGATAAGAAGTATAAATTTCTGCAGAGAAAAATGAATTTGTGCATGATGAATCCATAAAAAAGAATCAGGGCAGCATCTCCCGCAGTGGGATACCCCTGGGCTGAGTGAGCAGTGAGCTAATTCTCGGGCTCTGGATCCGGTGTTAATTTTATAAAGCTCCCATCGCCTCTCTCCTCAGCTCTCTGGCGCATTCCGGCCCTGTTTTCTGATTTTAGGGAGTTACCAGCTTGATGAACTACAGGCAACCTGCATGCATTTTACAGCCAATTTATAGGGCCCCAACTCTCATAGTGCCTAAGTGATCTGTGCCCAGGGCTGCTTGTGGGCCGTGTGGCCCACGTGGGATGATGTGTCTGGCTTTTGGGAGTGTCCGAGTGTCTGGGTGTCCTCTCCTCTTCAGGGTTTCTGTGTTTGTACTGGGGAAGGGGCACGGGGTATCGTGTTGCTGCCCCAGACTCTAGCTTTCTTCCCAGTGCAACCCACCAGCAGAGAAGGACCTTCCTTCTGAGGCCTGGCAACAGTTTCTTCCAGCTTTCTCAGCCTCTGGCTCTCGGCCTATGGCCTTGGGTCCGGCCCCAAAGGTGGAGCAGTACTTGTCAGTGGAGCCAGGCCCTGAATCTGACCCAGCGCCTTCTCAGTAGAATTGCGGCCTTTTGCTGCTCTATGGATGTTCTGAATGACGGGGGACCCAAGTGACACCGGTATCCCTTTTTGGATCATGCCTCCTCTGTCCAACTCTCGGACACAATCCCGATTAGTTTCCTCCTCTAGCTCTGTGGCACGGCTGGCAGGTCGGGGACGGACCTTTCCCCCTTTGGACTGCAGATTTCCCTGGCCTTTTCACGGAATCTGGGCTACATTTCCCGAGCATCCTCTTCCACTGAGGTTGGGGCAGAGGATTTGCAGCTGGTCACACCACACACATACCACCGTCCTCTTCCTGCCTCCAGATGTGGCCTCTCCTCCGTCTGCCTCCTCCGCCCCTTCAGCCCCATCGTCGGGGGCTGACCCTGCATTCCCTGTCCTCCCCTCCAGCGTTCCTTGGCGTGGACAGCCACTGATGTCCATCTGACACGTGTCATACCTGATCAGTCTGGTCCCTGTTGTAAACAGATGACACACTGAAATGGGGTGATTTGGGACGTGTTGAATAGACTTTTTACAAAGGCGTGGGGATGTATTAGTCTGTTTTTGTTGTTTACAACAGAATACATGGAACGGGGTGATTTATAAAGAAAATGAAATTTATTGCTTACAGTTTCTGAGGCTGGGAAGTCCAAAGTCCATCTCGTGGTGGTGACAGTGACCCAAGGGTCTCACATTGCAAGATGGTGGAAGCAGAGAGAGCAGAGAGAGAGACAGACTCTCCTCTTCTTTTAAAGCCCTCAGAACCACGCCCCTGACCACCATTTTTAATCCATTCATTACTGCACGGTCCTACAATCCAATCACCTCTTCAAGGCTCCACCTTTCAATTACCATAATAGGATTTCCCACCCTCTTAGTCACAGTGGAGGCCAAGTTTCTACTACATAAAACTTGGGGGATGCAATTCAAGTTTCATTGAGTTTTGGGGGGACATAATTTAATCCACTATATTCTGCCCCTGGACCCCCCAAAACTCATGTCCTTTTCACATGCAAATGCATTCATTTCATTCCCAAAGTCTTAATTTGTATCAACTCAAAAGTCCAAAGTTCAAAGTCCCATCTGTGAAATCAATACAAGTTATCTACCGCCAAGATACAACAGTGGGACAAACATAAGGTACATACTCCCATCCCAAAAGGGAGACATAGGCCAAAAGAATGGGATAACAGGTCCCAAACAAGTCCGAAACCCATCAAATATCACAGCTGGTGAATCATGTAACTTGACTCCATGTTCAACGTCCTCTGCATGGTGGTGAGGGGGTTCGGTCCCCAAGTCCTCTGGCAGCTCTGCTCCTACGGCTTTCCTGGTCTCAGGTGATGCTTTAGTTCTCGCAGGTTGGCATTGCTCACTGGTAGCTCCACAGGTCTAGGGTCTCCATGGTGGTCCCACTCTCATGGCTCCACTAGACATGACGCTGATGGGGTTTCTCTGCTGCAACTCCGACCCCACGTTTTCCACAGGCTTTGCTCTACAAAAGGTTGTCTACAGTGACTCCACCCCTGCAACAGATCTTCTCCTGGGCCCCCAGACTTTTCCATACATTTTCTGAAATCTGCATGGAGGCTCCCAAGCCTCCACAGCTCTGGCATTCTGCGAGCCTGAAGACTTAACACCACATGGATGCCGCCAAGGCTTCCGGCTTGTTTATTCCAAAGTTGCACGTCCAGCCACACCTGGGGCCAATTTAGCCATAGCTGGAACAGCCAAAGCAGCTGGGATGCTGGTGCTTGAAGCAGGTTCCTGAGGTGGCCCTGGGCAGTGAGCCCGTGGAGGGTGCCTAAGTCCTGTTCTCCAAGACCATTCTGTCTCCCTCAGCCTTTGGGCCTGAAATGGAAGGGTTGGCCCCAGAGGCTTCTGCAGTGCCCTCAGGGTCTTTTCCCCCTTCTCTTGATAATCCCTTTCCTTTGTACTAATCTTAACTAAGTATTGTTGGGCTGCACCATTGCATGCTCTCTGCTTCTTTACCACATGGCCAGGCTGCAAATGTTTTAAATCTTTACACTCTGCTTCCCTTTTAAATTCTGGCTTTATGTCATGCCTTTGCCGCCATAACTCGGTATAGGCTGTTACAAGTAGCCACACAGCTTCCTGAATGCTTTGCTGCTTAGAAATTTCTCCAGCCAAATACTCTTATTCACAACTCTTAAGTTCCACCTTCCACAAAGTCCTAGGGCACGGACACAATGCAGCCAAGTTCTTTGCCAGCTCACAACAAGGGTGATCTTTGCCCCAGTTTCTGAAAAACTCCTGCTTATTTCTGAGACCTCCTTAGAGTGGTCTTTACAGTCCTTAGATCCATAAGCATTCTGGTCACCACCGTTTAAACAACCTCTAAAACATTCCAAACTTTCCCCGGTTTTCTTGTCTTCTAAACTCCCACCAGCATCTGGGCTTTTTCTGGCCTGTTCCTCCAAATTCCTCCAGCCTCTCCTCAACACCCGGTTCCAAAGCTGTTTCCACATTTTCAAGTATTTGTTACGAGCAACACTCCACTCCTCTGGTAACAATTTTCTGTATTAGTCTGTTTTGCATTGCTTATAACAAAATACATGGAACTGGGTGATTTATAAAGAAAAACATTTATTGCTTAGTTTCTGAGGCTGTGAAGTCCAAAGTCCATCTGGTGGTGGTGACAGTGACCCAGGGGTCTCACGTTGCAAGATGGTGGAAGCAGAGAGAGCAGAGAGAGGGAGAGAGAGAGAGAGAGAATTTCCTCTTCTTTTAAAGCCCTCAGAACCACACCCCTGGTCACCACTTTTAATCCATTCACTACTGCAGGGTCCTACAATCCAATCACCTTTTCAAGACACCACCTTACAATCACCATGATAGGATTTCCCACCCTCTAAATAGTCATAGTGGGGGCTAAGTTTCTAATACATAAGACTTGGGGACACAATTCAAGTTTCATTGAGTTTTGGGGGACATAATTCAATCCACTACACGGGATAATGAAGGGGAGCCCTGGAAGATGGGGGGAGCCCAGGCTGACCTCAGGCAGTGTCCTGTCCACTGTAAGTTTGAGGGCACAAGGCCAGGGGACAGTCTCAGAGCGGCTTGGCAGGATTTTGGGTAGAGGGCAGCATCCGGTGTGTGGTGATCCTCTGGGAAGAATGTGGGGAGAAAATTTTCCAATCTTGCATTGGCTGAACCCAGCAGAAAGCCAGAGTGATGAGAACTTGCAGTGGGAGCTCACATGGCCCTGTCTCCAGAGGCTTAGCACAAGGTGGGGAAGGATAGGAATCAGATATGGGGGAAAAGCAGAAGATGTCCGTCACACAACACAGCAGGTGTATTAATCCATGTGCACTATGTTTGCAGGACACCTAGGAGACGTCCCTGGGCCTCTTCTGTGTGCACGGCTGGCTTCCTGTGCCTCCCCACGTCCGCGTGCTTAGCTCACCTCCACCTAGGGGACCTGCTTCTGTGTGGCTCTTACCCCCAAGGGCTCTGGTTAGTGGAACATAAAGTTCTGATTGGCTCTGATGGTGAATCATGTGCAATCTGAGGCCAGGAGGGAGTTCCAAGTCACTTCTGACTAAAACCCACTGATGTGAATCCTGTGCTGCCTCAAGCAAGGCCACCTTAAACAGACACACTCAACGTTGCTCACAGGTCTCCTGGGCATCGTGAAGAGAGAAAATGTTTGATTTTCAGAAAAGAGGAGCAAGGGATCATGCCCCTTGCCATTTGCCATGCCACCCCCTCCCCCTCACACACACATGCCAAGCACGAGGGGCCAGGCTGGTCTCCCCGTGCCTACCCAGGAACAGCCTGGTCAGAGAGGACGAGAGCCCACCCTGCAGTCTCTCAGGGCCTGCAGTGCTGCTCTTTGGTGGGAAACCTCCTTTCAGTTGTGAGAAGGAACAGCAGGAGGGTGCAAAGGCCGTGCACATGCTGACTGCATGAGAAGGGTGCCTGCCCGCTGGCATGGTCCCCAGGGCTTCACGGAAGGGTGGAGACCGGCTGGAGCTTCAGGGATTGTATCTTAGGGATGTCCTCCCTAAGGAACTTTATAAACAGCCATGTGAGGAGTTTGTGCCATGAATAGGGTGCACAAAAGCAAGGAGCTGGGAAGAAATGTCCTTGTCACCCTTGAGTTATCACAAGGCTTGTGTTTTTCTTTTTTTTAATTTACTTTATTATTATTATCATTTTGCAATATAAGATCGTGTTGTGGAGCAGTTGAGGGGAAGCGGGAGAGGAGAGAGGGAAGGGGGCATCTCGAGGCCCGTGACACCACTCTCATTCTGGCAGAGGAGACCAAGGGACTTCTGGCAGTGGCTCAGTTGTGCCTGGGTTGGATACAGTGATTGGGGGGCATGACTGAGGCCCTCAACCCCCCACCACCCTGGCTTGGGAGCCTGGGTGACTTCCGGTCCTTCTAGGTTTTATAGGTGTTCTTTGGTGAAGTGAGACCTTTACTGGTTAATATCTGAACTTTGTCTCTGATCTGTGGGTTTTTTGTTTTTATTTCAGTTCTGTGTTAGATTATTTGCTGTTCCCATCACTTAAACTCTACACTGGAACTAACTTGCTGTCCTTTACTTACTTCTAAAATGGGGGAACTTCCTGTGGGGACCAGCACTTGAGCCCTGTGGCTAAGCTAAGTTGCTGCTTTGCTGCTGATTCCCTGGGGAAGGCTTTCTGTGCAGCTCAGGTTTTAATGGTTGACTTTATAGGTACTTTGTGGGTCTTGTGAGGTCCTATACACCTGGGTTGTGTGGAAACTCTGGTCTGGGCCTGAGTCTTTTCAGCAAACTGCACCCCCTGCAGTTCTATATTCCTGACCAGTCTACACAGAGTGGTCCTGTGCTGATTGTGGGACAGATCAGCTGTCCTGGCTGTGCCCTGAAGTTCCCCAGTGGGTCTGTCTCCTCCACTGCCCACACTCCAAACACTTCCCATGGGACAGGTCATGCTCCAGTCCCTTGCAATGACTCACTGATCTCTGAGTGGCTCCTTTTTTCAGTTGTCTGTGGCCCCTCACTCCTATGTGGGTCCATGGGAACTCTGTTAGTGGTCTTGCTGGCCTGGGGGTCACCAAGGCCCTCCTCTCCCCTGTAGTCTCCAAACAACTTCATACGAAGGCCACAGCTGTGGCTTTTGCCAGCTCTTGCTCTGTGCACTCAGCAGGGCCAGCCTCAAAGTGGCTGGGGTTCAAAATGGTTGGAGCTGTCCTTTCTTTCTCTCGTTGTGGCTTCTCCTGCCTTCATGCACTCCGTAGGTCTCTCCTCCTCTTCCCCTGAGCTATAGAGGCCCCAGGTTGGCTGTCGTTGCTTTGTAATAGTTGTACATTGGTTGATTGTGGGAGAGGGTGACTGGGGGGACCATCTATTCCACCATCTTGATCAGAAGTCCCACTTTCCCTCAAGGCTTGGGTTTTATTCAGATATATCTTTGTCATAAAATTCCTTGAATACTTTCATAGGTCAATGCCTGGGTGATTTTTAATCCAAAGAAGAGACGGAGAAGGGGCACAGCTGGGGCATGAAGGCCCAAAGCAGACTAAGAGGGCTGGGCTAGGAATATCTCAGTGATGGCAAGAATCAGCAAAACATCCCTCTGGGATGCACAGCCTCTAAAGCAACAGCTGCCTCACACTCCTCCAGCTGCTCCGGAGGTCAGGGCTGGGTGGGGGTAGTTGTCAGAGAAACAGCCCCTGCTGGGAGGAGACTGGAGGGGCTGGGTGTGGCAGAGTGGAAAATATGCTGGACTGGACACCAGACTTGGATTTGACCCTCCCAGCTGTGATGCCCCTGCTAAGTCCCTAACCTCCTGCCTGTGGCCCTGAGCAGATGTCAGGCCAGCTCTGTGGACCTCAGTTTTCTCCATGCTAAAATAAAGAGATTCGTCTATATCAGGGATTAGCAAATGATGGCCTGGGGGCCCAATCCACCCCCACTGTTTTCATAAATAAAGTTTGGTTGAAACGCAGCCACACTCAATGGTTGCCTACTGTCTGAGACTGCTATCGCACCACAATAGCAGAGTGGGTTGTCTCAGCAGAGACTGTGCTGCCCACAACACCTGAAACATTAACTATTTGGCCCTTTACAGAAAATGTCTGTGGATGGACCTGTGGTCTGGATGACTTCCAAGGTCCCTCCTAGTTGTTGGGATCTGAGATGGGCTTTGTGCCTCACATGACTTCACGTGGCCTGGGCAGCAGTAGGTAGAAAGCCTGGGGATGTCCTTTGACCCACTGTAGAGGCCGCCTTGCAGCGGTTTCTGCATACCCCCAGCATCCTGCGTGGTCCCCTGCTTCAGGAAACACAGCAACCCTCCACTGACGTGAGACAGCAGCTGCCTCACTCTGTGGGACAAACGTGAACTCTGTGCAGCATGATAAAGCCCCACTCCCAGTGGGGACCTTCATCAGCCCCACCTGCAGGGCTTTCTTGCCCCCACTGTCGCACGTCCCTCTTCCTCCACTGCTTCCTGAGATCGCCTCTGCAATCAACCTCTTGACTCACAGGTTGCTCTGGGGAAACCCGAATGAAGACATGGTATGTAGTTAATAAACACATCCTGTTCCTGTCAGCAGCCATCTGCCTTGTGTTACTTGCCATAGTCTGCTACAACAGTGCTGGAAAATTTAGCTAATTAAAAAAATACAAAAACAAAAACTTGCAACAAAGATAGTGGCATATGGTTGAAGGAAATGGGGTGGAATTCTAATTCCAGCTCTGTGAACTTAGATAACTTGTGGACCTTAGTTCCCTTATCTGTAAAATGAGAGGGTCCAATTGCATGACTCCCTGGATACCTAACTGTTCCAAAATGCTATAAAATTGGATCCAAGGTTGTCTTGCAATCTGATGGCAATAAGTAAAAGCAGACATATGAATATGTCTTAACAGCTGGGGTGTTCTGTGATAATGGATTATTTTTTATCTTTTCCTAACATGATGGTGGGGGCTGGGAGTGAGAAGGAGGTTGATATGGAGGAAAGGCCAAGCCTCGGAGTTACCCAGGAAATTCACCTCTTACTTGGGCAAATTTCCCTATTCCCCCATTATCACCCAGTCCGTTCCTCTCC
>NW_007726549.1:626850-632982 GCF_000696425.1 Galeopterus variegatus
AAGTCCCTGTCCTTGAGAAGCTTATATTCTAGTGCAGAAGACAGAGCTTAATCAGAGAAATGAATATATATATAATGTGATTCAGGTGGAGTTAAGAGCAATGAAGAAAAAAGAAAGCAGAGGAAGGGTGAGAGAGAGCCTGAGGTAAGGTGGGGAGGGGAAGGCTATTTTAGAGACCACAGTGAAGATCTAACTTTTGTAGGAATGCCTCGATTCCATGAAGGGTCTGGACAGGTCTTGAGAACAGTGGTGGCCTCCCTGTCTCCTTATTAAGCCAAGAGGAGCCAAGAGCACGGACCCCTTACTCATTCTGGCTGATAGAAAATAGTTGAAAAGAGCAAGATTTTAAGCCCTCTCATTTAAAAAAATTACATGGATATATTTTTAGTCCCTGAAATGTAGGACCTTGGTGAGAAGGAAACCCCACTGGAGCAGATTAGGGAAACAGATTTTAAAAAGAGAGAGAGAGAGAGGTGGGAACGAAGCTTTCTGCACCATGGCTCTGGCTGCCCTGGTGGAGAGCCGGATGGAAGGCTCCCCTCAGCTGCGGCTGAACAGTAAGCCAGGAGACTCAGTGGCTGTGGCTGAGGCACCTGATCAGTCCAGTGGGTTCCCTGCAGCCATTCCTAGGGCTGGAGGCAGCTGGGAAAGCGTGTTGGCCCAGGGGCTGTCAGAAGTGGAATGTTCTGGCACCGCAGGGAAGAGAGGCTTCTCACGTTGCGGTCTGAGTCGGTGTTTCTACTGACTCATGTTATGTGCTGGAGTCCGTGCCCGGCCCAAGCCCTGCTCTGCAGTCTGCGGGCATCAACTTTAAGTGTAAGCATTTTGGATGACCTATGTCTGCATGAGCCCCTTCCCTTAGGCGTAGAATCTGGCACTGGAAAGCATTCTGTGACCCTGGCAACTCTCCCGCAGTTTACCTGAGTGTCCAGTAACTAGGTTAAAGGGTGTGCTCTGTGTGTGTGGGTGGGGGGGAGAGTCAGACAGAGAGAGAGAGAGAGAGAGAGGGACAAGGGATGCACAGAGGAGTACAGGGAGAAAGGGACGCAGAGAACTCAGAAGATGTCTTGCGAACTCTATGAACTCGAATAAAGCTTCACTTATAGATCAGCAGGTGTATTAACCTTTACATTATGCTCTGTGCGTTTTCATGTGATTGCTGGCAAGCAGGTCACGTATCTATTGATCATGTGTTTTGAAGTTAAATATTAGTACCTCTTAGGCTTTTAGTAAATTGCTCTCTCCCTTTCTCACCCCCCTGGGAGTGTATCACAAGGGATGCACACGCAGACCCCAGCCAAGGCCAGGCACAATGGGTGCAGTGCTCATGCAGAAGCTGATGGGTCTCAGGGCTGGCGCAGTGACAGTGGTGCTGGTTGCACTGGTTGGAAATCAAGGTTATTCAACATCCTCCAATTTGTGTGCCTTTAGGGAAGAAACGCTGATTGGCAAAAATAAATTTACTGGGTAAATACTTTTTAAAAATGATCTGTTTGCTGAGAGTTGCTAGAAAGGCTTGTTAACCAAATTGGCTTTAGGAAGAAAGCTCTATAGGATTTGAGAAAACACGGCTTCCAGGCAGAGGGTTCTCTAGGTGCGTTCCCCTTTGTCTACCATAACCTTCACTAGGGAATACTAAGCACGATTGAGGCTCCTGCTCAAATGGAGAAAGAGGAGAGGGGGTGGGGAGAGATGGAGATGAAGGGAGTCTGGACCTGGGGGATCAAGAACACTCTTTAAAGACAGCGTTTCAATGATAAAGCCAGAGTCCTCATGCTCTCCTGAACTCCCTGGTCAGGAGCTGCTGGAGGGCCCTGCGTTACCCCTTTCCAACTGCCCCATCACCCTTAGCAAACAGAAGGGCTGTGCACTTGTGGACAGGCAATATAACACCCCATGCAGATAGAAGGGCACCCCAGCTTCAGCCCGCAGGAGGACCGAGGCACAGGAAGCCCAGATGCCTGAAGACTCCCTTCTGAGAGCACCCAGATCAGGGAATCCCATGGGAGTGGCAGTGGCAGGGCATTAAAGCTGCCCTCCCAGACACCGAGACAGTCCTGAGTGACCTGTGGAACTGTGGTGCCATCTGATGGCCAAGACAGGGAACAACCTGGGGACACATGGAAGGGTGGCCCCAGCTCTGGTGGGGGTTTGTGCTTTGGCAGGTTTAAGCTCTCAGCCCCTCGGCTCTGAAGGTGTTGGCTGCTGGGCAGGAGTCCGCGGGCTGCAGTGTGGGGAAAGACTGAGGTCAAGTCACTTGGGAAGTATTTAGAAGGGACCCCCTATGTGCCCAGTTAGGTAGGGTGGAGGGGCAGGCAGCACATGGGGGGTAGTCAAAGAACAGGATGTAACCCTTGGGACCTCGGTGAGTCTACACTCTGCTTGAGGAGAGATTAACCATAGAAGATGACATCCAGAGAGTGTGACTGAGTGCGGCGCGGGGTTGGGGGGTAAAGCCGCACCCTACAGGAGCAGGCAGTGTGGGTGAGCTTCCTGCGCTGCACCGTGTTGCTTTTCCCAAACGTGTTTTCTTCCTAGCCTTAATGACCATCATGTCACCCTAAGAGATGACTTTGGAGAATGTGCTCAGCTGCTCCGGTGACCTCCTTTCGATGGCTGGGGTGACAGCACAGCCTTGGAGAGCACGTGGGTGGTGGTGAGGCGGGAGGGCCGAGCTCTGAGGGGCTTTGAGGCCAGAGAGTGCAGGCTGCAGCTGGGGGCGGTGGGCGGCTGGGGCCGTGGGGACAGAGACGGGGCATCATTAGGGCAGGTGAAGCGCTGCCTTCCCTGCCTTCCCGCCTTCCTTTTTCTCTTCCTCTCTCTCTTGAATCTCCCTTCTCCCTCCTTCTTTGTGCTGTTCGCTGTAAAATCCCTGTCTTGGCCAAGTCCTTGACTGGGAAAAAGCAAAGTTCAAATTCCTTAAGCACTAGCCAGAGCTCCAGTGTGCTTGGCAGTGGTTACTCCCTTCAGGAGAAGCGCCCGCACCAGTCACCCAGAAGGAAATTTCGGGCCATCTCGTGCAGGTTTTCCATGCGGCGGGCGGTCTCGAGGGCGGCCGTGAACCTGCCCTCTTGGACACGGGCAACAGTGTCTTTCCAGCGTGTCTCTCGGTGTCCTTATGCCCACGGGGAGGCCCAGGCTGGGGAGGCGGGGGAGGAGGAGAGGGGTAGCCCTCCAGGCAGTCCTTGCTTTAGGAAGATCAGCTTTGGGCTGTTTGCCATTGTAGGCCAAGCATATTGAATTTGCTTGGGGAACTTCACCGTTTAAAGAAAACGTTAGGTAAATCTTATTACAGCGTAAGTGGTGTTATCCCCTCGTTAGACTGTTGTGTCAAGGTGGATGCTGAGTTTCCCTAAAGCTGGGCACACGTGCATCACCTCCGCTGTACAGTGAGGTTAGCTCCAGGTGTGACCTGGCTTTGTCCTGGGCACCTAGCACCACTCTCTGAGCGAGTAATACATACTTACAGGGAGGCATTTTTGATCCACCAGGACTGAATGACAGTAAAACACAGAGTCACCTACTAGGAATTGACTGAGCCTCGTATTGCAGAGTGGGTCAGACTTTCCCCTTTGACTGGTGCAGGGTAGGGGAGAGAGCAAGGCTCAAAGCTGAACCCCCAGCACCGCTGAGTGGCCTCAGGCAGGTTGTGTCGCTCCCTAAACTCAACTTCCTCCTGTATAAAATGGGATGAAGACCCAGTGGGAATATTGTACAGGTTCAACGTGGCTGATAATATGTGTAAAAACTCTAAGTACGTGAAATGTACCAGATTTAAATCGAAGTTTTGACTCAGATGTGAAATATTCGATGCCCAACTGACTGTGAGAACACATCCCCCTGGAGGACTATTTGAAGCAGAGTCCCTCCCCGGGATGAGCATGAGAGTGGAGAGAGGTGATCAGGAGGGGGTTCTGCAGCCCCCCAGCCCCCGCCCCAGAGGTCAGGGGTTGCTGGTGCTGCCTCCTCCTTCACAGGGGTCAGGAAAGGTAGAGGACAGGAAGAGTGTATTAGTCCAGTTCTGTTGCTTATGACAGAACACCTGAAACTGGGTAATCTGTAAAGAAATAAAATCTACTTCTTACAGTTTCAGAGGCTGGGAAGTCCAAAGTCCAGGGAACACACCTGGTGAGGGTGACCAAACAGCAGCCCAGGGTGTCACATGGCAGAATGGCCAAGCAAGAGACAGCTAAGCTTCTCAGTTGCTCTCCTTTTAAAGCCATCAGAACCACACACATTATCCCAGGAATGGGTCAATCCATTTGCACGACACCCTCCTCACAATACAGCTGTCTCTTTAAGGCCCCACCTTTCAATTACTGCAATAGACTTTCCCACCCCCTTAACACTGTCATCGTGGGGATTAATACGTGATACTTTGGGGGACACAATTCAACCCGTAACAGCGAGGGGGAGGGAGAGCTTCTCAGCAAGACAGCCTGCAGAGCTGGGTTTGTGCTCCTCGCCGCTGGAGAGCTACATGCGCTGGGCTTGACTTGCAGCTAGGAGCATGAGGTGGTCTGTGGCAGCACAGAGGAGCAGAGGCTCAGTTGACAAGGAATAATCTATCCAGAGGTGGAGAGGGGATGTCATCTTTTAAACGACATGCGGGTCACCTGGATCTGTTTTAAGTCCTGTCCAAGAGGACCTCGTAGGTGTAGTGTGGCCTGCAGGAAAGGGAGCATGCTGGGCAGATCAGCTTATAGTAGGAGGGCCTAGTCCATGTCTGAGTAGTTACATTTAGAGAGCCTCAGCTTGGGAATCCCCCAAAAGCCCAGGGAATGTCCACCAGCAAGTCAGCTTTCACCAGCTGCCTGCCATAAGTGTGGCTGCACCCACATGGTGACAGCAGTCCTCTCCCTGCCCTCTCCTCCCTAATCCCCACCCCGCCCCCTTCTGACCCTGGGGGGACTCAAAACAGCAGCTAGGGACTGCCGGGAAGAGCATAGAGAGAGAAGGAAGTGGCCACCCCCTCCCCCCAGGCTGCTACCAGCAGAAGGCTTTGTCAAGGAGGGAGAATGGAGAAGGAAGTGTAGGTTAGGATTTGGGGTAGGAACCTTAATATCTGCACTGAGAGCATGCTTTGTGACTCAGAGTGAACCTGGGTCTGTCTCTAAACTGAATGTGCACAGACTAGTCATTGGCCTGCTGAAGTTCCATCTGGGAGCATAGGAGACGCGATTCTGCTCAACCTGCGGGGCCCACACGTGCAAGGCTGCTTTTTGGCTTAAGGGGCCGGCAGTGAGTGGTGTGAAGAGGTGACCTAGTATCTGTTTTAACTGCAATCTCAGTGAAAGACGGGAGAATTCTCCTCAAAGTGGATCTTATTAATCTATTAGCTGTTTCTCTTAAGAGAGGGGTAAAGCAGTGGGGGGGGGTGATGTCAAGGACTTGTCAACACCTGGAGTCGGTGGCTTCCATCTCCTCTTTCTGTAGGTTTTCCCATCCCACGTTTATTGAACGAAATTGTCTGAGCACCTCCCACCTCTAAGGTGTGTACACTTCCATTCCCAGGGCTCTCAGCGTCTTAGTGCTGAGCAGAACTCCTCTGGGTGAGAAAACAGCCTCTGATGAAAATGCACTGCTACTAAGGGATTGGAGAGTTCAGTGCTGATCTCCTCAAACACATGCACATATTTCCATGGATGTGTATGTGTGTAAATACACACACAATCGCAACATGGTAGGAGTTTAAAGTCTAAAACAACTAGATATCACAGAAAAGCATCAAAAGCAGGGAACAGTGGTGACAACCCAGGGGTGACCACTTCTAGTGGGGTGCACTGGTCCTGTGCATACAGCACCCCTCCCTTGGGGACCTCCCTCCCACCTTTTCCCTGTGTCCTGGTTGGGCGGTCAGTCATGGGACCCTGTGTGTGTCAAGACAAAGGATTAGTATGTGATTCAAATGTACTAAAATTATTTTTTTGTGCTAGAAATTGGAAACTTTAGAGATGATATCACAAATAAAAGTCAGCTGGAGATGAGTCATTCTGATGTCAGTGACATAATGAGACTGTTCACAGCTCCATCTCCCAAAATTCTCCAAATCTGCCCCCGTGTCTGTCCCTCCAAAAGCCTTGTTGGTCAGCATTTTTTTTTTTTTTTTTTTTTTGGTTTTAATCCAGAGTA
>NW_007726549.1:633425-635047 GCF_000696425.1 Galeopterus variegatus
TTGTTGGTCAGCATTTTTTTTTTTTTTTTTTTTTTGGATTTAATCCAGAGTAGATTGTCAGAGTAGACTGTTAAGGCTTACAACCAAAGGCTCTGAGATGGACACATCACGGTTATAGTTTCCTTCTAGTCTTTCTTCTGCTGTTTGCATTGTTTGGCAGGTTATCAACGAGAGCTTAAATCAAAGGCCCCAGAGGCACGCAGCCTCTTTGAGCAGAGGAGGACATAGCAACCCTAATTCTGGAGCAGGAGTCACCTGTCCCCACCCCTCATTTTTGCAGCTGAGCAGACTGCGCCCTGCACAGCTTGCTTGCTGCACAGTGGGGCTCTGGCTGCTGGTGCTGGGCTTTATGTGGAAAGCATGCTTCATGCCTTAGTAGCCACTGTACATCAAGGCTGTTGAAGGAGACCATGGAATATTATATTTTCTTTCTGACCCATGTCACCAATGGAAATACAGAAGGGTCAGGGGCTCCAATATGTCAGGGAAAAGAAATACGTTGTTTTTTAAAAAATTTCCTCAGAGGTATTGACGTGTGTGAGAGAGGGACGGAAAATGGGCAGATGGGCCTGTGACGAGCCCGTGTGTGTGGGAGCGAACGGGAAGTGCAGAGGGAATCACTTTAGTACAAAGGACTCGGAAAACCCACGCACACACTCTGCGTCCCAGCCCCAGGGCTCGTGAGCACCGGGGGTCGTGCGGTGGGTGCGGGGGCCACCGTTGCCCTCACTCGCCTCTTCCTCCCGGCCCCCTCCTGTGGCCCCGGGGCTGCCCTGTTGTGGCTGCGCCCTGAGAGCGCGTTGGTAAGGAGATTCTAATGGCCAGTTGACAAGGCCTGTCTCTTCTGAGACTGCATGGCCGGGATCAAGTTTAAACCATCTGCCTTTAAATGTAAGGAGCAGGGACAGCCCAAGCACACGTAGGAGAGGAATTGATGGCCAGCTGCGGCCGAGCTGCCCCGGGCGGGGACGTGGCAGCTCCTGCTCCATCGGGAGGCGCAGGCCCGCCCTGGCCCTGCAGGAGAAACAGCCCCTGCTGGAGAAGAGGCCCGGCTCGGTCCTCAGATTTCAGACATCAGTGTGCCTGGGGTGCCGTTTCCTGTCTGTAACGTAAGTTTTAGGCTCTTGGTGTGTTTTTTGCACTCCAAACCAAACACAGCACCTGGATTTAATCAGACAGAACCAGGCTCCCGGTCCAAGTCCCCCCTCCCAGGCGGGGCCGTGAGGCAGGGAGCAAGGAGAGCCAGCCACGCAGGGTCCCGCCGGTGGCCCCCCTGCCCACCTGCTATGCATGCGCAGCTGAGCGGACTGCAGCAAAGGTCTCTCCGTGGCATCCGTCTGACCTCAGAGGAGCGGCTGTTGACTTGGGGCCTGTGGCACTCGGCAGCAGAAGCATTAACGTTCCCGTTGATTCGTCAGCTGAGTATGTTTCAAAACCACCCTTGAACTTTAAATCTGAAAGCATTCTGGCACTTTCTCTTGGTTAAAGAATGTTTCAGGAAGAATTTGTTTTCTTCCACATGAAGGATTTTGCTTTTTGATGTCTGCTCCTTTGTTAATGTCCTGAAGTGGGGTCCCGGGCGCTGTTCTTATCAAGGACAGGCCGCCCCAGGCAGCAAGTGC
>NW_007726549.1:635749-653210 GCF_000696425.1 Galeopterus variegatus
CCTGAAGTGGGGTCCCGGGCGCTGTTCTTATCAAGGACAGGCCGCCCCAGGCAGCAAGTGCTGGGCTCTGCCTGAGTGCTAAAGAGGGGCCAGTGGGTCTCAGCCTCGGAAGGGGGTCCATTCCTCCAGAACACAGTGAACCCCACAGCTGCCCTTGATAAGGTTCTAGAGCGAGCTGTCCGCGGGAACATTGGGAAACAGAGGGGGATGACCAGCAGCTGATGGGGTCCTTAAGCAATTGGCACAGATTTGGTCGCCCTCTGTCCTGAGATGGTGGCACAGGCTAGCCCGTGCAGCTCCAGAGCCTGTCACAGTGCTCACTTTTCCTCTCTTTTTGGGCAGGATGGAGAAATGAGGGCTGATCGAGGTGGGCCCTGAGCTGAGGCACCTCGGTGGGTCATGCACGAGCTCACGAGACTTACATACGAGCAGGAGGCCGCCCGTCTGTCCTCAGCTCTGTCCTCAGCTCTGCCCCTTCCTTGCTCTCTCTATCACTTTGGAGCAGGCATGGTTTTTCTTTTAGTCTCAATTTCATAAAACAAATCTGTAATTTTTAAAAATTGTTTTTCAAGATTGGAACTAGAACTGTAGAGAAGGCATAATTGTTTTTCTCCATTACGTTTTTCTTCTTCTTCCAGTCTGTGTTGATTTTCTTACAATTATAAACTAAATGTGAAAAAAAAAAAATCCAATGACTCTTTACTTTGATTTTTTGAAAACCACAGTTTAGGAGAATAATTTCCAAAAGCTGAATTCTAGATGTTTGAAACATATCTCATAGTCTACAATAAAGGTAAAAATGGTTATTTTGGAATTATTTTTGTATCCCCCCAAAAAAGTCCCCCAAATGAACACACCAATACACCTAAAACATGCATTTAAAAAAAAAGTTATCAACACAGTTCATCCTGTTGCAACTGTGCCCAAGAGAAGCAGAGTTGTCATGTTTTCTGGTGACAATTGCTTCAAACCAGAAGGACACTGGGACTCTCAAAGAATCAATAGCTGGAGTTTTTCCTTCCGTCGAAATGCTTATCAAATCCTTGGTTTCTGACAGTTTTTGGAACACAAGTAAACAAAAGAAAAACATTCCATTTATTGAAACATATCAGATAGCAGGAAGAAAACACAACACATTCCTTTGGGAGAAAAGAAATCCAGTTTATAGACTGCAAGTAAGTGAGGGAATTATTCTGCGTCTCCCAAGCCCTGGGGTCGTGTGAGTGCGTGCATCCCTCTTCTCTCTCGTGAGGGGTATTTCAGCCCTGAGAAAGTTTAAGAACATCTGAGGACAAGCCAGGCTTCAACTGACAGGCTACCATCCTGGCCCATCACTTCCAGGCAGTGTGACCATAGATGACACCTGTTCTGAGCCTCGGCTATAAAATAGTGAGTTGTTGTGATGATCCCGGGAAGTGCCGATAGAGTCCGCTGCTCCTCCGTTTCCTGGAAATACCTTCTTTTGCCTTCGTGTTTATGTCCCTGACAGTCTGCCCTGGAGTGAGCAGAGGGAATCAAGCAAAGAGGCAGAGATGAGAGCAGCTTGGGATCAACTGTCTTGCAGAGGATCTGAATTTTGGGATGTAATGTGAAACGACACTGATTTCTATTGCCAGAGAGAAGTCAAAACACGGGCGTGGAGCCCCAGGAGTGGTTGCCGGGGAAGTGCCGTAAGGGGTGTCTCTTCGCTCCATCATCCTGATGGCATCTTCCAAATCCAGGGTGCTTCTGTCAATCCTAAACTTGCTCTGGCTTCTTCAGGGAATTTTGGCTGTGGGGAGAGAGGAAGTCTGAGCTCTGTTCTGCCCCTGCAGGCTGTGACAACTCTACCCTGCCCCACTTCTCCTGCGGTGCATGCTCATTCAGGAAAACAGGGACATTATCTCTCTGGTTGACAAAAGCAAACTACTTTGATTTCCTACAGAGCTGTCTGCACGCTGTCTGTCCCATAACAGTGACAGGACAGCTTTGCCCAAACTGCTGGGGGAACACTGGCAGGCTCAGAGTTTGCCCTAGTGAGGGTGTCAACATCCTGAAAGTTCCTCTGCTGGCTGTTTTTGCACACCACTTCCCCTGCTGAGCCTTGGCATCCTAGTCTAGCAAGTGGGAGGCTGGATCAGAAGATGACACCAATGGTGGCGATTCTGTAGGGAGATCTCACAGGGCGCTCATAATAACTCTGTGAAGTTGCCCCACTGCTCAGACGAAACAAGGAAGAGGAGTCAAGGTCACATGATGGGGCAGCCGTGTAACCAGGCCCCTGACTCCAAGCATAAGCT
This sequence comes from Galeopterus variegatus, assembly GCF_000696425.1. Lineage (NCBI taxonomy): Eukaryota > Metazoa > Chordata > Mammalia > Dermoptera > Cynocephalidae > Galeopterus > Galeopterus variegatus. The sequence continues at coordinate 638,029 of NW_007726549.1, forward strand.
CTACACTAGCCAATTGAGCCTGTTCAAATAAGTCACCACTCATCAAAACCTTAGGACACAGCAAGGGTGATGCCCGTACTTCAGAAAGTTTGCTGAAAAATAGTATTAAGAAATAGTATGAAACTTTGCATGACCTTTCTGAAGACCTTTCAGGGGAAGATAATGCTGACTGATTGGCTTTTTGATTGCAGGGAACAGATTGCTCAGGTGACACTGTGCTGTGGTGGGGTTCACACAATGATGGATTTTGGACGTGACTAGCACCATTGTGCACACAATGAGCACAAAATAGCCACAAGCCTTGTCTTCCACTCCAGCACTAAACCCCTCCCCCCTTCCCTTTATGAGAAGCCTCGTGACTTAAACAGAAACCCTTTTGTTTCTGCAAGGATGCAGTTCTCCACCCTGGTCACACAGTTTCCACATTAGCATAATGCCCCTCCTTGATGGTATCAGCCAACCCTTGGCACACTATATAAGCTCTACCACCCCCACACCTGGTGCTGTCCCCATTTTGAGGGCAGCCCTGGGCTGCCCCCCACCCCACTTTGGATGCAGCCCAGCAGTTTCTTTTCCTTTAATAAAGCTTGAATGGTACCTGACATCTCAGCTCACTTTCTTTCATTATGGTGCTGAAGGGTTTTGCCCAACGTTGTTGGACGATCCCCTTTCTCTTGGGGCGATTAGCCCACAACCACCCTTCCAGACCTGCTGAAACTGGGTGCCTCCAGGACTCTCTCCTTTTTGCTGTTTCAGACCAACGCATCCAACATTGGCCTCAATTCAGGGTGAGCCAGTGGGACAGTCCCCTCTTGTCTCAGGTTCCCCTGACTCGCTCTTTCTCTCATTCTTGAAGCCCAGGCACCTGGCCGAGGGAACCTTTCTCATGCCCCCCAGCTATTGAAGGATGCTTCATTAGCTGGTCATGGCTTTTCTCTCAAAAAGAAGGTGGACAGCAAAGAGGATGCTCTTTGTTGGCACTGTTCTTCTAGGAGGACTGCCCATTTCCTTTCTCACCCTCTAAATGGGATCCTCACAATCCAAACCTCCACACTCCATGCCTCTTGTTGTCTACTGTACTCCACGCTCTATGCCTCTGGGCTGTCTCCTGGCCAATCTCTCAGCCTCCTGGGAGACATTAAAACTTGAATGCCTCATTACAATGGATGCCAAGGACCACAAAATGGCACTCTCGATTTAAATACTCACTGAAATGGCATGACAAGGAGATTCCTTGTTCAGGCCTTCTATCTCTGAACGCTTTCTTCTCTTGGTCAAAACTGCCCTATGTCTCAAATTCTCCTAGCTCATGCCCAACCTTCCCTTCTGGACTCGGATTAATCTTTTAATCTGTCAGATTACTCTGCTACCTATATGAGCCACCTCAACTACCTTGTACACTCCAAATTCTTCACCAGCCCCTCCACATTTCCCTCTCTTCCCTCTAAATGGTTTTGAGACGCTCATCCTCAGCCACTCAACTCCTCCCATTCTCCCCCTTCAGCAGGTAACAACCCCACCTCAGCTTCAGCTTTTTATAACCCTCTGTGAAGTGTCTGGGATACAGGGATTGTCCTAGTTCATTGCCCTTTTCTCTTTTGGACCTTTCCCTACTTGAAAAACAACTGTCCCCTGAAGACAGGGAGCAGGTCTGGATAGCGGCCCAACAGGCAGATGAGATACATGCTCAAAATAATTGGTGGCCTGTGGGAGCTGTTGCTGTTCCTTGCATGGGCCCAAATTTGGACTACCAGGCTGGCCATGGGGATCGGGACGTCTGGGATAACATGATCACACACTTGATTTACGGCCTCCAAAAGGCTACTAAGTCCTAACCCGCCACTGTGAGGCTTTACATGAACACACACATCTAGACCCAAACTCCCCTGTAGGCATGTCCCTTTTACACTACCTCCTCAACACAGCTTTCAAGGTTTTTAACAAGGAGGAGGAGGAAAAGGACCATTTTAAAAGAGATCAGGCCAAATACCAGCTCCTGGCTAATGCTATCCATGGCTCACACACTCCAAAGCCAGCTGCCTCAAGGGGCAAACTGACTGAGAACTGCTACAAATGCGGTCAACTGGGCCACTTGGCACAGGTCTGTCGTAATCCCAGGCCCCCTCCTGGGCCCTGTCCTCATTGCAAACAGTCAGGTCACTGGGGAGTTTACTGTGCCAGCTACAAATGCGGTCAACTGGGCCACTTGGCACAGGTCTGTCGTAATCCCAAGCCCCCTCCTGGGCCCTGTCCTCATTGCAAACAGTCAGGTCACTGGGGAGTTTACTGTGCCACTCACCAGAGAGGGAGTGGCCTGGTTTCTAACCCACAACCTTCAGCTCCACGGCCATCTCTACTGGAGCTTCTAGGCTTTGCCCAGGAGGAGGACTGATGATGCCCAGGGCCTGAGGCCCCCGCAGAGATCACCACGTGAGCCCATGGTAACTCGCCTCGTAGCAGGTAAGCCCATCTCTTTCGTCATCAATACAGGGATCACTTACTCTACCCTTCCTGAATATGCAGGACCAACAACCCCATCCTCTATCACAATAGTAGGGGTCACGGGATCAGAATACCCACCACGGATCACCCAAACCCTTTCCTGCACCCTACATCACACCCAATTCACACATAAATTCTTAATAATGCCTCAATGCCCAGCCCCCTTACTGGGATGGGACATTATTTTCAAATTCAAAGCCTCTCTTACCCTAAACACTTTAACTCCAGCTAGGATACTTCTGTTACAGGTCGCACCCAGACCTGGCCCCTGAGGCTTCCACCTTCCCCTCCCCCTCAGACAAGGTTAATCCCTAGTATGGGACGCTTCTTCTCCCTCCATTGCTATGCACCAGTCCCCTATCCTTGTTAAATTGCTGAACCCCTCTTTGTTCCCTAATGTCCCACAATACCCCATCACTAACAGACACCTAATAGGGTTAAAACCCATCATACACAAACTCTTTTCTTCTCATTTCTCATGGCTTACCCACTCACCTTTTAATACACCCATCCTTCTACTTATAAAGCCTAACAGCTCATACCATTTAGTACGGGACTGATCCTGACACATGCCACTCCCAACAACTTACTTGGGCAGTACTTCCTCAGGGGTTTCAAGACAGCCCCCGCTTTTCTGGCCAGGCCTTAGCTCAAGACTTATCTGAACTTCCTCCAACCTCTAGCACTTTAATACAATATGTGGATGACCTCCTCCTTTGTAGCCTCTCCTATGAGGATTCACAGGCCTACACTGTTGCTCTCCTTAATTTCCTGGCCTCCAGGGGATATCTAGTGTCCCCCAGTAAGGCCCAAATTTCTTCTCCTTCAGTTGCCTATTTGGAAGTTCACCTCACCCCCAATACCAGAGAAATAATGGTGGATTGCAAAAGTTTAATTTCTGAACTACCAACTCCCACCACAAAGAGTGACATTTTCTCTTTCCTGGGGCTTGCAGGATGTCTCTGTGTGTGGATCTACAGCTTTGGCGTGCTAGCAAAGCCACTTTATGAGGCAGCCCAAGGGGATCCTGCCATTCCCTTAGATCCCACAAAGCCCATTCATTCTCCCTTCCAGTGATTAAAAGCCGCTCTTCTCACAGCCCCAGCTCTATCCCCCCCAAACCTGTCTCATCCTTTTATCCTATATGTCGCCAAAACCCAAGGATTGGCAGTCGGGGTTTTGGGACAAGAGGCAGGAGATATTTTCTCCCCGGTTACTACCTCTCTAAACAACTAGACACCACAGCTAAGGATGGGCTCCCTGTTTATGGGCCTTGGCAGCAGCCACTCTTTCAGCAAAAGAAAGCTCTAAACTAACTTTTGGACCTTCTCAGCCATAAGGCCAAGTCAATTCTCTCCCCTTCCCACATACAATTTATTCACCTTACTTTCATTGAGAATTCCCAGTTTTCCTTCAAACTTTGCCCTCCCCTTAAATCCAGCCACTCTCATCCCAAAACACTCATGACCCTTAGAACATAAATGCGTGGAGGCTTTAGACCTCTTTCTCAATCCCTTTCCACACATCTCCCTGCATCCCATTACACGGTTCATAGATGGGAGTGCAAATTTCACACCTGCCCCCTGGGCAGGTTATGCCATAGTAAATCTAACACAAGCTATTGAGGCTGCACAACTCCCAAAGGAGGTTGGGGTTATACACTGCAGAGGACACCAAACCTCCAATGACCCCATAGCCCAGGGAAACAAACTGGTGGATCTAACCAAAAAATAGGCTGCTCAGTCACCAGGCCCCCACTCTTCCTCTCCTGCTCAGGTCCTTCTCATGGCCCCTACACCCTTACCCCAACACACACCTCAGGAAATAGAACACCTCTAACAGTTGGGAGTGTAAAGAAAGGACAACTGGTATACTCTCTCCAGTTGCTACGTCCTCCCTACCACACAAGCTGAGCAAATTCTTTTAATTTCCATAATTTGGTTCATATAGGCTATGAACCCCTACTATGCCTTCTTTAGTCCTTATATTACACTCCCCACATGGCCAAGTTACTAAAGCAAATCACTCAAAACTGTCCTTTGTGTACTCGTTGCTCCAACCCTTTCCCACCCACCAGGCCAGAGGGTACACTCTTGGCCAGGGTTGGCAAGCTGACTTTACTCACATGCCTCCCCACAAAAGGACACGCTATCTTCTAACCTTAGTAGATACCTTTTTAGGTCGGTGTTGGGTCCGCCGCCAGCCGACCCAAACAGCCCTAGCCTTGTTCTTTTTGGTGGGCGAGCAAATGGCCTGAGATTCCTCTTTTCCTCCTGTCCCCTTTGGAAGGAGATGGGGGAAGAGAGCCATGAAGAGAGGTGAGCACACCGCCGGCCCCAACCAGCCCAGTTAAAGGACACTCAGACGTGGCAGGCGTTCTGTCGAGCAGTTCCGTTTATTAGCACACAAGCACTTGCTTTTAAAGGCAAATGGGGAGGGCAGGTTTTTTCCATCCTCCAATCAGCTTAAGGGTTAAGGGCATGCATCCTGTCTCAATGCCTATCTACTGCAATCACGCAGTGTTCACAAGCGTGGCCAATAAGGGCTAAGGCAAGGTTCCCGCAGACACTCCCACCCTACTTCCTTCCGGCACCATCTTAGGCTGCCACGTTAATCCACTTGTAATGTCACTTAAGGTGGTGTTAGTATTTAAAGCCCGACAGGTCAGCTTGAGGCTTTTCCCTGCACTTCAGAGGATGCTACAGCAGTAACAAATGCTTTCACCTCAGAAATCATCCCTTGTTTTGGCCTCCCTACCAGTCACTCACTCACCTACAGGCTGCCCCCTGCAAGCCCACAGGCCTCAGCCCCCTCGAACTTATGTATGGTAGGCCCTTCACTCTCACACCTCTCCCTTCCAGCTCATCGCCTTTAGGCCAGTATCTCCCTACTTTTTCGCTCATTAGGGATCTTAGGGAAAAAGCCAACCTTCTACTACCTCATCCTTTCCCCACCACTCTCTCAGACTTAAAACTGAGCCAGGGACAGCAAGTGTATATTAAAACCCGAATCCCAAAGCCTCTCTCGCCATGTTGGGAAGGGCCTTATACAGTACTTCTCACCACCCCCATGGCAGTAAAAGTACTAAGAAAGGCCCCCTTGGTATCACTTATCCTTGGTAAAACTAGCACCTGAGACTTTACCCAAAGAATCTGCTAACACCAAGCCAGAGGGGTCCCTCTGCTCAACCCCAGCCCAACATCTCCTCACACTTCGTCCATTTTAGGACCCACAAAACTAAAAATCTCCAGGACATTCACTCTTCCTCCAATCCCAGAAGAAGGATGATCTTCCCCCCGGCGATTATCCTCTCACTCCTGCAGGCCCGCGTCACGTCCTTCACACAAGAGCTGCTATTACACTGTCTGTTCTAGTACTTGCTACAGGAATGGCCAGTGCTGAGCCAAAACAGTGTAACATTATAGGAAGGTTTCTCCTGGCACTGCTTTGCCTCCTATCAGTAGGATGCTTCTTAGCTATTTCACTGTGGCAATGTCCCCTTTAAATTCTCTTGGCTCCCTAACCCTTCGCATCCTTCCCGTGTTTTTCCTCCTATCTCAATGCTCCCCCTTACCTGGAACATGGAGGTTCCAGGTCTGCAGGGACAATGCAGTCCTCAGTGAATCAGACTGGTCCCTGAGTGACTCATCTCTCTCCCACTTCGTGAGAAACTTTTTGGTCACCCCCCTCCCTGTCGATGCAGCCCATAACATTTCCACAAACGTCTCTTCACTTTCCTTTAATCTCACCTCAGTGGGGACTGTCAGCGTTGTGCGGGACCTGCCCACACTCTGCCTCATTAACACCAAAGGCTACCACCACTTACCCCCTCCTCATCCATACCCTAAAACCGGAAAGTATTTCCTTTGTAAAACCACGTCCTCCTGTTGCCTGCCCCCAACGCGATTTATTGCATATTCTTTTGGCTTGTCCCTGACCTCACCCACCAGGCAGATGGAGAGGTGGAGATGGGACTGGGACTAACTTTGCCCCCCCAGGAAGTGCCCCCTGCTACCGTAGGGCACTAATTGTACCCTTTTAACTGGGGCAGGGATCCTTCCTGCAACTGGGACTGGCATAGTGGGCCCTGCTACTGCCTCTTAAGTCTATCAAAAACTCTCAGAAAAACTAAGTATAGATAATGTCTCCTCCCTCCAGTGACAGGTCACCTCACTTGTGACAGTCGTTTCACAGAACCATTGGGCCCTTGACCTCCTTACAGCTGAGAAAGAAGGCACCTGCCTCTTCTTGGGGGAGAAATGCTGTTATTACATAAATGAGTCTGGGGTGACCCAAAACAACTTAACCCATTTAAAGGCAAGCATTGATCACTGATGCAAAGGGTTACAAAACACAAACACACCTGGGGGGCAGCCCCAGTCACTGAACCCTTGGATACCCTGGCTTACGCCCCTACTAGGACCCCTAACTGTGCTGGGACTCAGCCTACTTTTTTGTCCCTCTCTCTTTTGGTGTTTCTCTAATTTCTTTCACGAACACATGCAGGCTTTCACCAACCAAAAGGTCGCCAAATTGTTCCTGCGATGAGGATATCAGCCCCTCAGAATCAGCGACCCTTCCCCAGAAGAATACAGCCTCCCCATACAAAACCAATACCCCACCACCTAATTGTTTTACCCGCCAACATATATCTTTATTTTTTCATATCTTTGCCCATCTCCAGCAGGAAGTAGCTCCAGAAGAATGAGACCTTTACTCCTTTTCCCTTCTTATACTTAAGAGGCGGGAATGATGGATTTTGGATGTGACCAGCGCCACTGTGCACACAATAAGCACAAAACAGCTGCTAGCCTTGTCTTCCACTCCAGCACTAAACCCCTCCCCCCTTCCCTTTATGAGAAGCCTCTGACTTAAACAGAAACCCTTTTGCTTCTGCAAGGATGCAGTTCTCCACCCTGGTCACACAGTTTCCACATTAGCATAATGCCCCTCCTTGATGGTATCAGCCAACCCTTGATGTAATATATAAGCTCTCCTACCCCCACACCTGGTGCTGTCCCCCATTTTGAGGGCAGTCCTGGGCTGAACCCCCACTTTGGGTGCAGCCCGGTAGATTCTTTTCCTTTAATAAAGCTTGAACGGTATCCGGCATCTTGGCTCACTTTCTTTCACACAAGGTTTATACAGCCTGTGACTTACATGTGGCTCTCACATTCCCAAGAGCATGAGTGCTGCTGTCTGTAGATCTCCTGCATTTCCTCTTGTGGTTAATGCCCAACCAGATGACAACCAACCAAGCAGTCAACAACAGATGTTCTCAGAATCTGTGCTCCATGTTTGCAAATCCGCCTCCTCGCTGAAGTTTATTTGTGCCCTCAATCAAGTGGCTGCACTTTCACAGACAGAAGGCCGTGTGACCGGCCACCGTGCTCCTGGCTCCTGCTCCTGGATCTAGCTCCATCTACAGCTCCAGCTCCCCGCTCCAGCTCCATCTCTGGCTCCTGGCTCCAGCTCTGGCTTCCCGCCCCGTCTCCAGCTCCCACTACTCGCTCTGGCTCCCCGTTCCATCTCTGGATCCTCGCTCCAGCTCCAGCTCTGGTTCCCCGCTCCCGGCTCCCCGTTCCAGCTCCCGCTCCCTGCTCCGGCTTCCTGCTCCCAGCTCACCGCTCTGGCCCGGCTCCCCGTTCCAGCCTGGCTCCCCGCTCCAGCTCCAGCTCCAGTCCCACTCCAGCTCCCTGCTCCCAGCTCCTGGCTCCCCACTATGGCTCCAGCTCCCTGCTCCCACCTCCTGGCTCCCCACTCTGGCTCCAGCTCCAGTCCCACTCTGGCTCCCTGCTCCCCGCTCCAGCCCAGCTCCCCGCTCCAGCTCCACTCCCGCTCTGGCTCCCGCTCCCCGCTCCGGCCTGGCTCCCCGCTCCAGCTCCAGCTCCATTCCCACTCCGGCTCCCGCTCCAGCCCGGCTCCCACTCCAGCTCCCTGCTCCCAGCTCCTGGCTCCCCGCTACGGCCCAGCTCCCCACTCCAGCTCCAGCTCCAGTCCCTCTCCAGCTCCCTGCTCCCAGCTCCTGGCTCCCTGCTCCAGCCTGGCTCCCTGCTCCGGCCTGGCTCCCTGCTCTAGCTCCAGCTCCAGTCCCGCTCCGGCTCCCACTACCCACTCCGGCCCAGCTCCCCGCTATGGCTCCAGCTCCAGTCCCGCTCCGACTCCTGCTCGGGCCCGGCTCCCCACTTCGGCTCCAGCTCCAGTCCCGCTCCGCCTCCCTGCTCCCAGCTCCTGGCTCCCCACTCTGGCTCCAGCTCCAGTCCCTCTCCGGCTCCCACTCGCCACTCCAGACCAGCTACCCACTCTGGCTCCAGCTCCAGTCCTGCTCCAGCTCCCTGCTCCCAGCTCCTGGCTCCCCGCTCCGGCTCCAGCTCCAGTCCCGCTACGGCTCCCTGCTCCCAGCTCCTGGCTCCCCGCTATGGCTCCAGCTCCAGTCCTGCTCCGGCTCCCGCTCGGGCCCAGATCCCCACTCTGGCTCCAGCTCCAGTCCCGCTCCGGCTCCCTGCTCCCAGCTCCCTGCTCCCAGCTCCTGGCTCCCCGCTCCGGCCCAGTTCCCCACTCCGGCTCCAGCTCTGGCTCCCTGCTCTGGCTCCCGCTCCAGCTCTGGATCCTTGCTCCAGCTCCTGCTCCAGTTCCAGCTCCCCGCTCTGGCTCCAGCTCTGGTGCTGGTGCCAGCTCCCCACTCCAGGTCCGGCTCTGGCTCCCCACTCCCGGCTCCCTGCTCCTGGCTCCCTGCTCCTGCTACAGCCCCAGCTCCTGTGCTGTAACATGCATCCTCTGTGCAGCATGTTTATGCCATATGTTGTTTTTGCATTTTTCTGCTTTCTGCTGGTGATCTCACTGTTTAAATGGCCCCCAAGGGCAGTGCTGAGGTGCCACTATGAAGTGCCTTACAAGAAAGTCCATTTGGATAAACTTAGTTCAGGCAGGATTTAGGGTGCTGTTGGCTGTACATTCAGTGTTAATGAATCAACCATGTGTATTGAATATGGTGTCTTTAAACAGAAACAGATATAAAATGAGGTTATGTATTAATTGGGTGACCAGAGGCTCACAGAAGGTAACCCTGAATTTCCCCCCGGAGCCATGGTTCACTACTGGCTAATTCAGTGTTGGGGACTTTATAGAACATAACTTCCTTGACATGCCTGTCACACTGCTGATGAAGAGGCCCGACTGCATGCTCCCTCTCAGTCCTCTTGCTCAGGGCTTTCTCAGGTTGGCCACCTTGAGGTCAAGTGTGCACCTGGAGGACAGAGGAGTTACGTGGTGACTCACAGTGAACAGGCAGAAGAATCCCCCACCCCCCAGGACTGCTTCCTGGGCAGAGGCCTGGGTTAGGGAACAGGGGCAGTTCCCTCAAGAGTGGGGTGTGGGCCAGGCAGGGACCAAAGCAGATGACACTTGTCCTTTGTGAACTCATGGGAGTGAAGAACAAAAGGAAGCTTTAGAAGAAACAGTCGGACAGGAAGATGAACTGGAGCAACCTGGACTGTGGCTAGAGGAGACTTGAAAGAGGGGAGCAGACCTGGAAAGTAAGCTGTCTAGGCATATAGAAAGGGCCCGGGGGTGCGGCGTTTGAGAAGGATGTTCTGGGTGGAGTCCAGGGAAGATAGGCCAGGGCTTGGGGACTTCGGAGAGACAGCTCACATCTGGACTGGAAGGTGAATCTGGGCCTGGCCAGGGGTGCTGGCTGTCCCCGGGCTTCACGGAAGCCAAGTGAGAGCTACCATGAACTGGTCCATGTCGATAGGGGTGGTAAGCTAGTGAAAGCAGTAAGACTGGGTCCATTTGACATTTCATTACCTCTGGTAATAAAATAGTCCTCTCTCTGCAATCAGTGGGTTAAATGTGAGCAAGGAGAGGCATCAGACAAGATGGCCTGGTCAGCACCCTGTGTGGCCTGAGGGCAGTGTGGTATGGTGTCCCATGCTTGGGGAAGACATGCCCTTCCTCAGTGGGGTCTCCCTGGTCATCCTTTCCAATGAGGTTCCCTCAACAGTGCCACCTGCACCAGGGCAGAGAGACTACACAGGCTTCTTCAGGAGGGAGTTAAAGACCCCAATCCTACTTGACTCCCTCCTGTGGGGGGGCAGGGACAGGGACCTGGCCGGCCCGCTGTGCTTGAAGACTCCAGTGTTTGTCTGTCCATGTCCTGCAAATTGTTCTATTTGGGGCTGGAGGAGGAAATGTGGGGAGAAAACTCTCTTTTCTTTATAAATTGGTTCTGCTCAGTTTCTTAACCTTTCAGGGCACATTTGCAAATGACATTGGGGCGTTTGGTTATGAACTTCCCTACACCCACCTGCCAGCCATTCCCATAGCCGCTTTCCCATGACACATGAGACATGGAGCCCTTGCCACGTCCCCAGACAGACACTACTGTGGATGAGCTTTGACCACCAACACTGCGGCAGATCAGCGAGCTCCCATCTTAGCTGACTTGTTTGTTAGAAGCAATTTTCCTGTTGCAGGATGACGACTCCACCCGAAAGACAAAGCGCATCAGGGAGAAGCCGTTCCTTTCCTGGTTTTAGACACTCTCTGTTCACACGCATCAGTATTTTGTGTATCGCAGCCAGCTCAGCACCCCTGCTCGTCCCTCCTCACCTCCGCTGAGGCTGAAGGTCTAAAAACTAACTTGTCATACAATAAATGGGGTGAGTAGAAGTACGCGTCCCCTTCTCTCCCGACTGACAAGAAAGAAACTTGTGGATAGAAGAGAAACTATCTGGGAGTAGCTCCAACGCAACGAAGGCTTATATTCTTGGGTTATGCGGGGCCTCTGTGGAGAAAACAGGCCAGGGCATAGGGCCAAGAGCTTTCAGAAGGACCGCGTTCACGTCCAAGTACGTGAACAGGAAGGACGTGCATTCCTCACACTTCACGAGGGGCTAGGCTATGTGCCTTTGAAAAAAATTAGCACGCCCATTAGTGTGACGGGCTGCTCTTAAGTAACTGAGGAGAGAGCTTGTCCCCACCACTGCTGACGGGGGAGGCAGAACTGGGATTGAACTTCCAGGCACCGTTAGTTCCCTGCACCACCTGTCCCATACCAGGGTCTAGTGAAGGTCACTTCTCCCCTCAGAGTCAGGGGAATCCTGATCAGAGAAAAATCCCATTAACATCTAGTAGAGACTCAAGGCTACAGGGATTGCCAAAAATAAAGAAAACCATAGGCCTGTGACCTCGCAGCTTGGTCACCCGCACCCGCTTCTGTGTCTTGTGATTGGCTGCCCCTGCGGCCACAAGGGCAGATCTGCTCATGCTGCCCTCCACTACATGCCATCAGTGGTTTCCTGTCCATTTCAGGCCACAAACCCAAAGCTGCACCCAAACACCACTGGGCCCTGTGCGACTGGCCCCCGCATGACCCCGCACCTCCCTCCTCTGCCCTCTCGATGTGACCGCACAGCCTCCTTTTGGTTCCGAATCCTTCCTCGGGCCTCTTGCTCATATGCTCCTTTCCACCTGGCCCACTTTTCCTACCCTTTCCACAGCCCGGCCTACCCCTGCCTAATTCTTCCTTCCTTCCCTTTCTGTGAGTCTCAGGTGCAGAGTTGAATTAATCGTAATCTTTGTTCCATAGCACACTCTCACCATAGGCCCATGCATGGCTCACCTCTATATCATAATTTTTAATGCTGTAATTAGCGCCCACAAATCCACTGTCCAAAATGAGAGCCAGGGCTTTGACAATAACCACATCACGTCCTTTCCCCCTCCTCTGAAGTAACCGTTACCCCAAATCCTGGGTTCATTGCTCCCTTTCTCTTTTTCTGTGGTGTGTATTCCTAAAGTGTGTACATGTATATAGTCATTTGATTACCTGTGTGTAACTTGTAGCCCAAGATCTTTGTGGCTGGTCATGAAATGGTTCTGTCTGTGATCAGTGGATTGCATGTGGGCAAGCAAGGAGAGGTGTCAGAGCAATGTGTGTGTAGTTTTTTATTGTAATTATTTTTAACTTTTTTTTTTTCTTTTTTGTGACCGGTAAGGGGATTGGAACCCTTAGTTTGGTGTCGCCCGCACTGCGCTCAGCCAGTGAGCACACCGGCCAGTCCTATATAGGATCCGAACCCACGGCGGGAGTGTCGCTGTGCTCCCAGCGCCGCACTCTCCCGAGTGCACCACGGGGCCGGCCCAATTTTTAACTTTAATTTACCAAAAAAGTCTCAGTCTGCATGTAATATAAGGGAAGTCTTTTGGGACTTCTGTTAATCTAACATTCTGCTGCTGCGATTCACCTGTATTGAGGACAGCTAGTGATGGCCTGTGGGCCAGATCTGGCCTGCTGCCTGTTTTTGAACAGCCCTGTTTTGAGCTGAGAATGGTTTTTACATTTTTAAATAAATGGAAAAAAGTCAAAAGATTTTTGTGATATATAAAATTCAATTTTCAGTGTCCATAAAGTTTTATTGGAATACAGCCATGCCCATTTGTTTTTTGGAAACATATTTATTATACATATTTGTGTGGTATAGAGTTATATTTCTATACATGTATACAATGTGTGATGATCAAATCAGGGTAATTAGCATATTCATCCTTAATCATTTACTTATGATGAGGACTTTCAGTCTCCTCTCTTCTAGTCATTTGATAACATGCAGTAAATTATTGTTAATTATAGATGCCTAGCTCGATGTACACCAATAGAACTTTTTATTACATCTAGCTATCATTTTGTGCCATTAACCAGCCTTCCAATCTGCCCTGTTTGTTTATATTTTGACTATGGTGGCTTTTGCACTATAGCAATAGAGTTGAGCAGTGGTGACAGAAATTGTATGGCCCCCAAAAGCTAAACTATTTTCAGACCCTAATCCATATCCTCAAACGTGATATAATACTCTATTGTATATTTTCCACTTCTTCTTTGATGAGCTTTTGGTTTATTTGGTTGAGAGTATTTGTCATTAGCTTCTGGCTTAACTGTGCTCAGCACAGACATTATGGTCTATACGACACTCACTTTTTGAAATTGATTGAGATTTTCTCGATGGCCTTGCTCCTGATCGATTTTAGAAAATATAACCGATGTTCTTGCTGGGAACGTGCATGCTCTAACGTTAAGCTATGGCTATCCATTAGCTCAGGCTTGTTCATCGACTTTTACAGATCTTCTATGTCCATAATGATTTTTCCCATTGCCTTATGGATCATTCAAGAACAAAAAAAGGGTTGGCAGGTGAGCTCAGCTGGTTAGAGCGTGGTGCTGATAACACCAAGGTGCAGGGTTCGATCCCTGTACTGGCCAGCAGCCAAACACACACACGCACACACATGAACAAAACAAGTATGTTGAAATATTCTTACTTATTACTTCTCCCAGAAGATTAAGCTGTTTTTTTATTGTTTTGTATGCTTTTTTTTGTAGGTATATATGTGTTTAAAATAACATTGTAGCATATGGGAAATTTTATCATTGTGCATTAATCCTTGCCCTCCCCAACAATGTCATCTATATTACCATAGGTAATATTGACTATATGGATATGCACATTAATATAGATGTATAGTTTTCTGGTCCTGACAGCAGTGAGCTCTCAGCAAGCCGGCCTAGGAAGGGCAGGGCTCCCGATGTATGACCTCACAGGTCATCAGAGACGGGCAGGTGTCCTGTGGCCTCATGATGACCGGGGGGGTGTGAAAGGCCCACTTTATCAAACCTTCTGTGTGGATTTCTCTCCTCTGGAGGAGCCGGGCCAGCTAGGCCAGCTTAGGTGATGGGGTGCCCAAGTACAAAGATGACGGCCAGGCACTCAAGGAGAGCCTCCCTCTGAAACAATCTTGACAAATCTATCAAAAACACATAGCTAAGGCAGCCGCGCCCTTATACTGAGCACAGCAGAGGCCCCAAATTCAAACCTCCATGTTATGGTGTTAAACAGTATCATGGGAGGCCGTGTTTTAGACTGAGCTCCTGCACTAGTCCCCAACCGATGGGACCAAACCAAAGTGGAGTCACTCATGCTGACTGCCACATAGTCACACTGAAACTTTAACAAGCACACAGATCCCAAAACCAGTATTTTTTTTTCTACTGAAAACAGGAGATTCCAGCATAATAAGGAAGTCCTTCTGCTCTAACCCTTATGGAAAAGTAACCAGATGCTAATCAGTTTCTTTTTTTTTCTGTTTCCTTGGTCCCATCTTATAAAACCTACTGTTTTGCTACTTCCCAGTGGAATTTGAGATCAAATAAGTCCATTTACAATGGTAACAGAGAATGATGTCAGTGCTTAAAGTTCTGGTCAGTTTCTCAAAATTGAGACATTGAGCAAACCGGGGGAATGTTAAATTAGGTTAGGTTCATACACGGTGAACTGTGACCTGACCTGATGTGCAGACAGAGTGTACCCTACTCTGTAACAAGGAGCTGAGTCTCAGCCAGTCACAGGCAGCCACTGTTCAAACCATGATCAAATAAGGCGAACGCCCAGCTGTGAGCAGTCCACCTGCTTCTGTCCCTCACTTTCGTTTTCTGTAGATCGTGTTCCTTTTCTGCCTATAAGTCTTAGCTGACCATGCAGCAGCCCTGCAGTTGCTCTGAACCTATTTCTGGTTCTGGCCGCTGCCTGATTTGCAAATCATTCTTTGCTCAATTAAACTCTATTAAATTTAATTTTGCAAAGTTTTTCTTTTAATAACAGACAGATTACACCAGTCAGTAAACA
>NW_007726549.1:653516-655669 GCF_000696425.1 Galeopterus variegatus
CCCAAGTAATCTTTTCTCATTCAGGAGTTTCATTCACTTAAACAAATGTTTGTTGAGTGCTCATGGTGTGCCAGGCACTTTATTTGGGTCTTGCTATTTTAGAACTTTCAAATAATGTGGTTTTAGATAATGCTGAATGCCTTGAAGAAATTATGAGGATACTTATAGGGTGAGGATCACTCCTTGAGATTGGGTGATCAGTGACAGGCTTATTGAAAAGATGTCATTTTATACTGACATCTGAGTGACTGGCAGCCAATCTTGTGACATTCAAGGGCTTAGGGGAACAGATCTGGGTCAAAACAGCTCACGTAATGCATGCAAAGCCCTAAGGTAGGAATGAGAAAATATTACTAGGCACTTATCTATGAGTCAGACAGCATGCAAGGCTCTTGGGATACAGTAATGAGCAAGACAGGCATGGTCCCTCTGTCATGGAGCTTCCAGACTGGTGGGAAAGTTGGACATTAAACAAATACTTATACTAGTACTTTAACAGAATCCATTTTAACAGAGCAATACAATGGACTTCCTCATAAGGAATGTTCTCTGACAGCAGAACTAAGTTAGCCATGAAAAGAAAATTCAATCTGCAGGTGGGGCAGATCTGAAGCTGTGTTACCCCCAAGGCTGAGGCAGAGGCTGAGCATCCACAGGTCAGGGAAGCTGTAGGAGAGGCTCCGGTTTCGGGTGGGCTGCTGCCCTGGGTTCCCAGGGGGATGGCCTCCAGAGGTAGCATGCTGAGAGCTGCTGACAGTCCTGTCTCTTCTGAACCACACTGCGGGAGACTCTGCAGGTTTGTAGCAGAAGTCAAGAAAAAGAAAAGCCAGTGAGCTCTAGAGTGAGTCAGGTGTACTCCCTGTGTTAGTTCTCTGCTGCTGCTGCTGCTGCTGTGACAAGTCACGACACGTGCAGTGGCCTGCAGCAGCACAGATGCTTTGTTGTTTGGTCCTATGGTCTCACTGGGCTAAAATGAAGGAATCAGCAGGGCTGTGTTCCTTCTGGAGTCTCTAGAGGAGGGTCTGCTTCCTTGCCTTCCCCAGCTTCTAGAGGCCACCACTTTCCTTGGCTTGTGGCCCCTTCCCCCATCCTCAAATCAGCAACGTTACATCTCCCTGTCTGGGTCTCTGCATTTAAGGACTCATGTGATTACACTGTGCCCAACAGGGCAATCCTGGATAATCTCCCCCATCAAGGTGTCTGACCTTATTCACATCTGCAGAGTCCTTTAACCATGTAAGGTAACAGGCACAGGCTCTGGGCTCAGGGTGTGGACATTTTGGGGGTGGCCATTATTCTGCTTACCATATTTACCAAGCCCTACCTTGTCAGTCCAGGATTTCTTGTAGATCAACAAGAGGGGCTTCACTTCATAAAATGAAATACTAAAAAATGATTTTTAAAGATATACCTAATTTTTAAATCCCTGTGTGTACTTCAAAATTCAGCTTTACATTTTCCACTCATGAGAGTGAAAACATTTTTTAAAATATTAATACCTTTAAAAATGGTTCGCATTCATGGCGTGTTATGACATCAGCCAAGGCCCGGCTGAAGCCAGCCCTGCTGTAAAGCTCAGACTTGCCTTTTGTCAGTGCCAAGTGGTGATCTGCCCCTGGGAGGCTGCGCCCAGGTAATCAACCAATTAATTAAGTAAGTAATTAAATTGGACCTCAGATGCAGAGTGACTAGTTAATTATACTCCTCAATTCAAGGCATGCTATCATAACTGGCCTCGCAGGGCTCCTTTCTTACTTTATTTTAGTTTTATTAATTATTTCCTCTCCTTCTTCACCCCTAGTCCCATCTGCTCTCCCCATGCACATCTGGCCTGGCAAGCTGAACACCATGCTTGGACATGTGTGTATTACTCCCTGTAGACCATGCAGGCTTTCTCAGGAGAGGGCTCTCTGCTTCACAGCCATATGCACTCCTGACCACACCAAGCACTGCCAGGTTGTTCTTGCATGACAGTCCCGGTCCCCACATCTACCAGTGAGCTTGAGAGCACTGTTCAGTTTCCCACTTGCCCCTACTCTGATGAGCATACGGTGATGACTTGTTTTAATTTGCGTTTTTTGGGTTGTCAGTGAAATTGAACCCCTTGCACGCTTGTGTATTAGTCCGTTCTGTGTTGCTATAACAGAACACCT
>NW_007726549.1:656438-656989 GCF_000696425.1 Galeopterus variegatus
AAATTGAACCCCTTGCACGCTTGTGTATTAGTCCGTTCTGTGTTGCTATAACAGAACACCTAAGACTGGGTAATTTATAAAGAAAGAGGTTTATTTGGCTCATGATTCTGGGACAGCTGCATCTGGCACTGGCCTCAGGCTGCTTCTACTCATGATGGAAAGTGGCAGGCAGCCGGTGGGTACAAGCAGATCACATGGCGAGAGGAAGTGAGAGGAGAGGAGAGGAAGTGAGAGGAAGCGAGAGAGAGAGAGACAGAGAGAGAGGAGGCGCCAGGGTCCTCTAAACAGCTCTCACAGGAATTAACAGAGTGAGAGCTCACTCAGGCCCCCCACCCCATGGAGGGCATGAATCTATTCATGAGGGATCCACCCCCATGACCCAAACAGCTCCCACACTGGCTCATTAGGGACCAGGTTTCCACATGAGCTTTGGGGGGACAGCACATCCAAACTCTATCAACTTGTTAGCCATATAGGCTTCCCTTTCTGTGAATTGCTTATTTCTACCAGTTGCTCACTGTTTTTAGGGTTTCTATCTTTTCCTAGTTGAT
>NW_007726549.1:662269-662996 GCF_000696425.1 Galeopterus variegatus
CTGTCTTTTTGTCACTGTGTCTCTGGAGTCTGATGCAGGGCCAGGATCGTCGTAACCAGCATGCATTGATGACCAGCGTGAATTCAGTGCTTAACCAGGTGTGCTGCTAAGTTCCTTGTGTGTGCTACATCCCATGATCCTCCCACCGAGTCAGTGGAGTGGGCATTGCTGTGAGTCCCTTTTCACAGATGGTGCAGAGAGGTGAAGCAACTGGTCCAGCGTCACGCAGCCAGCCAGTAAAGCCGGAAATCAATGCAGGCGCGACTTAGATTCTGCGCAACTGCCCCTCAGTGGTCAGCACCAGACCCTTACTTGATGAATGAATGAAGGAACAATACATGTTTTGTGGGAGAGCCAATATAGAGGATGGAAGGAAAAAATCTGCAAGGAAGCTAGAAAGATGCTCCATAGGTCTGAGCTTACTGACTCAGCTCTAGCGCTCTGTGACCAGGCACGGCCTCCTGGTATCTGGATGCCAAGATTCTCCTGCTGAGAGACGAAATTGCCAGCTGCACTCTGCCGGGCGGAATTTGGTTAATAGGACCTAGAGGAGAGTTCCCGATTCTCCAACATTGTCAATGCAGATTTTCAATACATTAGTTTAGTTTATAAATATAAAAAAAGTTTTTCTCTTTGTTGGGGAAAGGAGGCTAGAAGGCCCATTATATCTTCTAGAGATTTTACGTTGTGGTATCTTGATCTTACAAAAGACCATTACGGGATGAAT
>NW_007726549.1:664631-665290 GCF_000696425.1 Galeopterus variegatus
ATGTATTGCTTACAGTTTCAGAGGCTGAGAAGTCCAAAGTCCAGGGAACACATCTGGTGAGAGATTCCTTTGGTGGTAATTGCAGTGACACAGAGTGTCACACTGAGAAATGGCAGAGCAGAGACAGAGAGACTCTCACGTGCTCTTCTTTTAAAGCCCTCAGAACCACGCCCCTGACCACCATTAAACCATCAACTCAATCGCCTCTTCAAGGCCCCACCTTTCAGTTATGAATAGGATTTCCCATCCTCAACAGTTACAGTGGAATAAAGGTTCTAATCCCAAAGCTGTCCCTTTTACCCCCACCCCAACTACAGCTATATGGCAGGGAAGAGGGCCAGAGTCTTTGAACTGGTTAAATGAACACTCTCAGCCTCATTCTTAGTCTGTATTAACGAGGGATAATGGTCTGCGATTCTCAAACCATACCTGCCTCATCATAAATTACCCATGGAGCTTTAAAGAATCCCTGTGCCCACCCCAAATCCAGTCTGACTGCCCCTTCCTGACATAGCTTCTGAGCTTAGACCCCTCTCTATGTCTGGACCCTCGGCAGCCTGGTCTGTACTAAGTGCTTTTGTCCTGCCACAGCCAGGACCCTCCTGGAAATCTGGTGTTTGAGCTGGGATCCACTGATACCAGGCACTGTTGGTGGTAAT
>NW_007726550.1:0-582 GCF_000696425.1 Galeopterus variegatus
ACTTTCTTGATTTTTCGTATTTCTGGTGTCTTTTCTTTGATGTTTATTCATTGTGGCAGGGCGTTTCACAGTCCACATGTTTGACACTATTTCCTGACTAAGATGATGCTGGGGTTGCCAATTTGGTATGGCTACCTCAGTGACTACTCAGTTGGCCACTAGTGCCTTGTGTGTGTGGTTACCTCGGGTCTTGGGTCTCTCCAGGGAGCCACCTCTCTGGTCAGCTTGGACTCTGCCGGGCTGCTGGGTGATGGGGCGTTACCGCAGGGTGTCGCTCCTGCCTCTGCCAGTTCCCCCACTGCTGCTGCTGCCGCCGCTCATGCCACTGCTGCCGGCACCGCTGCCACCGGCTCCGCTGCCGCCACTTCCCCCANTGGTTTGTGATGAAAAGTCTGATGTTAGCCTGATTGGGGCTCCCTTATAGGTGATTTGATGATTCTGTCTTGCAGCTCGTAAGATTCTCTCTTTGTCTTTGAGTCTTGCCAGTTTCATTATAACATGTCTTGGAGACGACCCTTTTGGGTTGAATACGTTTGGAGATCGTTGAGCTTCCTGGGTCTGAAGATCTGTGATTTTTCCTAT
>NW_007726550.1:1551-2666 GCF_000696425.1 Galeopterus variegatus
AGCTCATGTTGGTCCCCTATGATGTCGTGAGCTATCTAAGGACCATGCATCCATCTCGACCCAGTGCCCAACCCTGGACCTAGCACCGGGGGAGCATCATTCATCAACAAGTGTGGCTGAGCCAGTGCTAGGTGCCAGACACCATACCAGCTGAGCACAAGAGACGAGGTCCCTGCCCTTGTGCAGTTTACAGTCCATGGCAGGAAAACAGATGGTAAACAATAAGCGTCACACACACGAAAATGTCACAGCATGAAGCAGCTAAGTGGAGTCAGGCGTGCTGGAGGCAGGAGGCTAGGAGGAGCAGGTGTATTTGGTTACAGAGCTCAAGAAGTGCTTGTTGAACAAATTGAACTGAAAATTGAGAAAAATCCGTTACCAGACTCAGGTCTGGCTGCCCGTCCTCTTGCAGAGGAAAGAAAAAAACTCAGAAGTCAAATGGTTGGTGTTAGAAAAGCAGATGCATGCAGCTGAAGGAGATGGTGGGCTGTCCCGTCTCAGAGATTTACATTTACTGAGAGGTTTTTAAAGGAAGGGCTGAGGGAATGGGATGTGGGAGGTGAAGAGCAGGAGAGGAGGAGACGTGAGCTACGAGGGGTCCGTGTCTGTGGCTCAGGTACAAGGTCTCGCCAAGGCCNTGCCACCGGCTCCGCTGCCGCCACTTCCCCCACTCCTGCCACTACCACTGGTGCCGCTTCCCCCGCTGCTGCCGCTGCCATTACCACTGGTGCCACTTCTGTCGCTGCCGCTGCTGTTGAGGGCACTGCTGCCACAGGCAGACTGACTTAACCTCTTTGTTTTCAGTCCAGTACCTTGGCCCTGTCCACCCCTGGGCCAGGTGTCCATGAGCCTGGAACTTCTCCAGGGAATAAACTTCTAGTCCTAGTTTCAGAGGCTGGGAAGTCAAAAGTCCAGGGAACACATTTGGTGAAGGCCTTGGTGGTGGTGACAGTGGTGCAGAGGTCTCACATGGCAGAAAATTGGCGGAGCAGAGTCCTCTCTCTGTTGTGCCTGTCAGCCTGTGGTCACTTCCAACACCTAAGTGGGAATTGCCAGCTCATGTTGGTCCCCTATGATGTCGTGAGCTATCTAAGGACCATGCATCCATCTCGACC
>NW_007726550.1:4239-23867 GCF_000696425.1 Galeopterus variegatus
AAGGAGATGGTGGGCTGTCCCGTCTCAGAGATTTACATTTACTGAGAGGTTTTTAAAGGAAGGGCTGAGGGAATGGGATGTGGGAGGTGAAGAGCAGGAGAGGAGGAGACGTGAGCTACGAGGGGTCCGTGTCTGTGGCTCAGGTACAAGGTCTCGCCAAGGCCTCATCTGGTTTCTGTTCTCATCTTCGCTGTTATCTCAGGACCCTGCAAAATTTTGATTTGCGCCCGTGTACTTGGCTGGTGCCCAAGGTCAGCTTCAGTCATCTGGCCTTGATTATGTCTCAAAACTCTACAAGTCTCAAAGAAAGAGCTGTTAGCTTTGCAAAGTACTAATTAGCTTCTTGGCCTCGTTTTCCTACTTAGCCAGTGAGATAAGAAAGTCAGGGGATGGGAAGAAAGAGTGGGGAGGAAAAAAACTGTCCTTTTAAAAATCCTCCCTCCTACCCCCTCCATAGCCCAGGCAGCTTTAGGTCCCAACATGGCTTCAGTCCTGCTCACTCCAACAGATCCTTATAGTCCAAGTAGCAAGAATTACATAAATCACTAAAATCGGGAAACACAAATGGCATCATGTGGCCATATGGTGATCAGAAAACAGTTGGCCGGAGGAACTCTTGAGCCAGGAGTGGGACTGGTGTCCACCTGGGGCTGGCAGGGTGGGCAGCATGAACAGAGGCAGCAGAGGCTGGATTCGATCCCTGGGGCTGCTGTAACAAAGTGACAAAGGCTAAGAACAACAGAGATCTATTCTCTCATACTTCCGGAGGCTGGAAGTCTGAAACCAAGGTGTCGGCCAGGCCACGCTCCATCAAGACTCTGGGTGGCATCGTTCCTTGCCTCCTCCAGCTTCTGGTGGCAGCCGGTGTCCGTGGCATGCCTCAGCTGGCAGCTGCCTTGCTCCGGTCCCTCCTGTTGTCAGATGGCCATCTTCTCCCTGTGCCCACGTCTTCACAGGGCGTTCTTCTCCCTCATCTCTCCCTCCTCATCTTATAAGGCACCAGTCAAATTTAATCCCTTAGACGCACCCTGCCCCATTATGACCTTGTCTTAACTAACTACATCTGCAATGACCTTATTTACAAATAAGGTCACATTCGAGGTGCTAGGGCTTAGGACTTAACACATCTTTTGGGGGGACACCACTCAACCAGAGGCTTAACCTACCTCCCAGGGACTCAGTGGGTGACTTTGGGTGCTCCGCTGTCCCTCTCTGGGCCTCAGTCTGTCCCCTGTGAGACGAAGAGCTGGCACGTCATCCGCCAGGCACGCTGCTTGCGGTTCTCCAGCTCCTTTTGAGGAAACTGCACCCTCCTCTTCTCACCGCGCCACCTCTGATCTCCAGCCCAACGGCGTGGGGACAGGAGTGCAGATGATTCCAAACTGTATCTTCACCATAAAACAAATATTTTGAAAAGCCTTTTGATGTCACTTTAATGGAGTGCGGAAAACACCATTCAACCCCCCGCATTTTTAATTTCATCCTTTTTGCTAGTTTTTTTCTCCTTTAAAGCTTGTGTTTGCTTTCATGTTCCACATTTATTTATTTAGTTGCTTGTCAATTAGTGTCTATTCTCCAAGCGACAAGCACATTAGCAGCTGCAGAGATTGGAATTAAAATTTGCAGCCCAGTTGGTGCCACCGAAGCCGCGCCTACCCCACTGAGAAAACAGCACCTCTTTGTCATTTCAAAAGATGACCTTCCTCTGTCCCTTCTTCCTGTTCCTGGCTTCAGATTTAATTCCTACTGACTCCTCCACGGTCACTGCATGGATATGATGGCTTTGAGATGGAATTTTTTCAATGCACAAAAGAAGAGCATGTTAACAGTGGCCTTTGATAACAGTTAGTGTAAAACAGGAGTCAGCTGGATTTGAATAACACACTCTAAATTGCCAGTCTGGGGGTTCTAACTCAGCCAGCCTAACACTCCAAGCCTTCATTCAGCAGTTCAGCAAACATTTAGCAAGGTGACATGACGCAGTGGAAGCAAACAGCCCTGGCTCCAGTACCAGCTCCTTCATTTCTTGGGTACATGGCTCTGAGCTAATGAATTAACCTCATGAGTTTTATTTCTTCTGCAAAATGGGAGAATCAAGCCCAACTGCATAGGGATGTTTTAAGAACTGAGATTGTTTGTGCAGAGCTTCGGCAACTGGGCTTTGGTGTCTGATTCTTGCAATGAACTTGAGGCATTTACTGGCATGTGTTAGTCGCGGAGCCAGGAGGGCTTTGAGGAGAAGAGATGGACGGAGGAGAGGAGGAGACAGGGTAGAGACATGGGCCTGTCCCCAGCCCATCCTAGGCCTAGATCTGACCACTGTGCACCTAAAGGCTGCAGGCAGAGGGTGGAAGGACCATGAGACCCCAGCCCAAGTTCAGAGCCCATTGGCTCAGAGCCCAATGACAAGGCAGACAACCAAGTTGCTGCAAGGGCAGCATTTTCCCTTTCTCTGTTCCCAACATGCCACTGCACAGATTTGGACAATGGAGGTTTGGGACAACTTTTGCTCCTTCACTGTGAGCTCAGCAAACACTTGTTACCACCACACGTCCCTTGGAAAGGAATCTTTCTGTGCCCTCAGTCTCCTGGGAGTTGGAATGTTTCCCTTGTCAGCTCCAATAGGATAAGAAGAGGTCCCAGGAGACAACATAACTGAGTGGGATTCTTCCCAGATTACAATAGAAAACAGCGACTGCCTGGGGACTGATGTTCTCTCTCTGCTAGAATCAAAGCAGCCTGAGGGTAACTGTCCCAAGGATCCCCCTTCAGTGAGAAGCAAGCACAAGACCTGGCTTGCGACTTGGATCCCAGGACCCGCTGTGTGACCTCGGGCAGTTCTCTCCTCTCTGATCAGTTGCTTTGGGAATGAAATGAAGATAAAGCTTCAGCCACAGGACTGCTGTTGAGAGATAACAGTGAGGCAATATACTTAAGATGGCTTAAAAGCGGTGGCTCAAGCAGCTGGGCTGATGAAGACAGCCGTGACGATGATGATGACAACATACTGAGAAAGGACGACTTTTGTTATCCAACGTGCTGCAGGCAGGACACCAAGGGTTCCCTCTTTTCTTCAACATTCTTCCTGGCTGGCCACACCCTGGCCATGTGGGAAACCTGAGGGTCAGTCTGAGGCAGGGAGGCTGGGGGACTGGCATTCCTGAGCTGGATACGCTTAAGCCTCCTGACTCGGAGCCAGAGTGATGCGGTGAAAACCTAAGTCAGGGCACACCCTCCTCCACTCCAGACCCTCCAACACCTGCACATCTCACTGAGAGTCACGGCCAAAGGCTTTCCGAGGGCCCCCAGGCCTGCATGGGCCCCGTTTCCTTTGAGCTCATGCACTGCTGCTCCCCACACTCCACACTCTGTCCTCCTTCCTGCCTCTCCTCAAACACCCAGGCTCCCCGAACTGGGATATTGCTCTAGAAGCTGCTGCCTGGCCTGGGACCCCCTCACCTTGTCTCTGCTTTGCTCACTCTCTCACCTCCTTCCATCTCCGTCCCCTCCCCTCCCCTCCCCTGCTCTCCTGTCCCTTTTGCCATAGCACATGGCAGAGGAGGCCAGTCGCTGGTCTGTTATGCTCCCTCACTGCTGGACTCTAGGCGGGGTCTTTGTGTTGTCCACGGAGATGTCCCAAGAGCCTGGAACAGTGTTTACCACAGAGCAGGAGCTCTGCAACTATTTGTGGAAGGATGACAACCGCAGGTGATGAGGCCTGACTCAGGCCCAGGAGGGAGGTGCAGTGAGCAGCCCAGACCTGAGAGACGTTCAGCAGGAGGAAGCTCTCAACCTGCTCTGTGCAGCAGCAGCCCCAGGGCTTCCTGTGAAGAAGAGATTCCTGCACCTAGTCACAGACCCACTATACCTTCATCTCTAGGGCTGGGACCTCTGATCTCTAGGATTAACAAAAGAAAGCAGTCAGGGTTGAGAAGGCAGCTTTGTAACCATGAGGGAGGGGTGCAAGCCGAGGGGATGTGAGTGCTGATCCCAGCTCTGCCCCCAATTTGGGGTCTCTGGCAAGCACTTGCCCCCACAGAGGCTCAGTTTTCCCATCTGGACCAGGAAGGTGTTGGGCTGCTGGTTTTCAACGAGTGTCCCTTGGAGCTCTAGTGCTTCATGGAGGGACCTCAGAATAGGAGTGGAGGCTTAGCAGGCTCCCAAGTGGTCAGGACCCTGGGTAGCCCACCTTAGCTTCCCCAGAGCTGACCCCTCTGTCTACCTGGTATATTGTGGTTCCACATGAGATTCTCTTTGAAGAAAGGGTTCCAATTCTCAAAGATGTTTGGGAACCATGGGCCCAGATGCTGGTTGAGATTCCAGGGATGCTGGCATTAGCAGTTCTGGGTGTTAGGCAGGTGGCCCCCTCCCTCACGGCTTCACTTTCTCCATCTATCTAATGAGGGGGTTGGACCAAATGACCCCAAAGTGACTTCCCACCTGGGAAGCTCAGGTATTGCAGTTTCATGACAGTAGAAACATCATGAGGAAGCATGGGAACCAGGTGAAAATGGGGAGATGGTGTCTGCAGACGGACAATTATCACACAGTATAACACTCCAATGCCAGAATCTTTTATATTAGAATAGACATTATGGAGCACAGTTCCATCAAATGAATATAATAGACTTGTTTTATATTATAATGCACACTGTAATTACACATTTCAACAATTCCTTCAATGCATTTCCTAGAAGCTTTCTGAAGTAATGGAGTCCTGCACCCATATATAATAACTGGCCTGTGGGGAGGACACTGTGGCTGGGGACAGCAAAGCCTTGCAGCCAGCAGGGAGAAGCAGCTTCCGGCCCTGGGCCCTGTGCCTTCTAACTCTAATGTCTGGAAGCTCTTCGGAGGGAGCTCTCTGTCCAAGCTTCTGCCCACCTAGGGGGATCCTCTCTATGACATCTCCAAAAACTACTCACAGCAGGCAGCCTCTGCACACACCTTAGGGACAGGGAGCTCTCTACCTCACAGGCTGTCTATTAAACAGGCCCTGTCCCCAAGAAATTACACTACAAGTACTTGGCAGATATAGTGGATTGAATTATGTCCCCCTAAAACTCCCTGAGGCTTGAATTCTGTCCCCCAAGTTTTATGTGTTAGAAACTTAGCCCCCACCGTGGCTGTTCAGAGGGTGGGAGATCCTATTTTGGTAACTGAAGGGTGGAGCTTTGAAGAGGTGATTAGATTATAGGACCGTGCAGTAGTGAATGGATTAAAAATGGTGGTCAGGGGCATGTTTCTGAGGGCTTTAAAAGGAGAGCATGAAAAGTCTGTCTCTCTCTCTGCTTTCTCTGCTTCCACCATCTTGCAATGTGAGACCCCTGAGTCACTGTCACCACCACCAGATGGACTTTGGACTTCCCAGCATCAGAAACTGTAAGCAATAAATTTCATTTTCTTTATAAATCACCCAGTTCCGTGTACTTTATAAGCAACATAAACGGACTAATACAGCAGATGATCTGTAAATTCATATGATCATATTTATGTTGACTATTTAAGGCACTGTATTAGTTTTTATAGTTGCCATAACAAATTACCACAAACTTATTGGCTTAAAACAACACAAATTTATCTCACAGCTCTATAGGCTGAAGTCTGATATGGATCTCACTGTGACAAAACGAAAGAGTCGGAAGGACTGTGTTCTTTTCTGGGGTCCAGAGGGGAGAATCTGTTTCCAGACTTTTCCAGCTTCTGCAGGTCACCTGCATTCCTTGACTTCTCTCTCCATCTTCAAAGCCAGCCACTCTGACCCTCTTCCGATTGTTGCGTCTCTCTCTGACCAGAGCTGGTCAAGATTCTCCTCTCTGAAGGACTCTGTAGTGAGAGTGGCCCACTTGAATAATCCAGGAAAATCTCCCATCTCAGCATCTAACTTTAATCACCTCTGGAATTCCCTTTTGCCACATAAAGTCACATGTTCACAGGTTCTGGGGATGAGAGTACAGGCATCTTTGGGGGCCACTGTTCTACCTACCATAGGCACTGTTTTATCATAATACCACACAGGCCGTGAGGTCCTCTTCATCTATAAAAAAGACATAATAAGGGCCGGCCCGGTGGAGCACTCAGTAGAGTGCGGCGCTTGGGAGCGCGGGGGCGCTCCCGCCGAGGGTTCGGATCCCATATAGAGACCGGTTGAGCGGTGCGGGTGCGACACCGAAGGTTGCGATCCCGTTACTGGTCACAAAAAAAGACAAAAAGGAAAAAAAAAAAAGACATAATAATACCTTATAGGATTAAATTTGACAATATATATGTAGTGCCTGGCATATACATGTTTGACAAATGGAAAACAAATTTGATAAACCAGGGGCGAAAGCATCAATGATAAAATCCACTTTGTCTATGACCCTGCTCAAGCAAGGCACAGGAAATGATCGCAAGGCTCCCAGAGCAATCTGACAAGTCATGGACAGAATGAGACTATCCACCTCTCTTGTTTGGACTCTACACCTCTATTAATGCAGCCAAGGTACCATTAGCACTTAGATACCTTCTTTCGTCTCAATTAACTTAGCTGCTTACAGATGATTAAACCCTAAGTCTGTCTTCAGGTGCAAGGGGGCAAATGGGATCATGCCCGTTTTATAGGGGGGTAAATTGAGGTCTGAAGAATGGAGGCCCAGAGACGATGCCTGAGGTGCATCTTTAAGGAGGAGTGGGAGCGGCCCAGGATGTGGGAGACAGGCATTTCAGAACAGGAGACACAGGTGCACAGCCCAGCGCTGCAGGAGAACACAGCCTTCAGGGGTCTGTAAGGAGTGCGGCAAGGTTGGCACCTCATGGATGCGAGCAGGGGCATGCAACCCAGGATGAGCCCAGATCAATGGGAGATGAAGGCCGGGGTCAGAGAGCGGAGGGCTGGGGTGCCAAGGAGGAGTGGGGACTTGGTCTTGGGAGGGTTTGTGAGCAGGGAAGGGATATGGCTGGGCTTGTGGTTGACAAGCTCATCCTGGCTGTGCACCAAGACCCCGTGGAGCAGCAGGCAGGGGAACCCATGGGGAGGCTGCTGCCCTCACCCGGGCAGGAGGCACCCACTGCCTAGCTGCAGGCAAGTGGAAGAGGTGGGGACGGAGAAGACAGGACAGAGTGGAGAGAGGCTGAGGAAAGAAGCTGAATACACTGGGCTGGTAAGAGGAAGGAGGCAGCCAGGGACAACTTCCCGCAGAGGCGTGGAGCAGCTTCAGGGACAAAGGAGCTGATTCCAAAGCCCCAAGGGAGGTGGAGGTTTGGGTAGAAAAAGGGAGGTGTTACTACCCCCATTTTAAGGATGAGGAAATTGAGGCCGAGAGAGTTTCGATCACCTCCGGAGGTCAGGCAGCTGGCCAGGCAGCTCTCCAGGCAGCTGCTTGAACCTCCCTTCTGTCTCAGGACAGAGGTGCTGCCTGCAGCAGGTCACCAGGTCACTCTAGGGCAGTGCCCAGAGTCAGCATCTGAAACAGGGATCCCAGGCAAGTCCCCAGGAGCCCACCCCCCAGGCTGGTGTCCTCCCCACTGCCCCGTGTGAGTAGGAGGCTGGCTGCCTTTCCTCACCAGCCTTCCTGCAGCAGCAGGAGAACACAGCGGGCATCTGTGGCCTCACACCCATGGGGCTCGCCCACCTTGGAGGTGATCTTTCCCCTCAACCCCAACTGGCCTCACATCTAACCTTGTTCCGTCTGTCTCCTCCCTGGGCTTTCTCCTTTCGCTTGCTGGAGCAATCACCATTAGTTCCCCTCTGCCAGTTAAAAAAAAAAGGCCTAAATCCTGAGCACTTCACATCCACCCTCACATTTGATGCCCTGGCCACACTTCACTGTTGCTAGGGTTTGAATATGGTTTGTCCCCACCACAACTCACGCTGAGACTTGGTCTCCAATGAGGCAGAGTTAGAAGTGGCATCTTGAAGAAGTGATTGGGTGGTTAAGATGGATTAATCTTTTTCCTGCAAGGCTGGGTTGGTTCTAGCGAGAGTGGATTAGTCCCTGCAAGAGCCGGTGGTCACAAAGCGAGGCTGCCTGGCCTGTTTGGTGCTGTTCGCACACGCCTGCTTTCTCTTCCACTTCTCCACTATGTGTGACACAGCACAAGGCCCTCCCCAGAAGCCAAGCAGATGTGGATGCCATGCTCTTGAACTTTCCAGCCACCAGAATCGTGAGCCAAATAAGCCTCATTCCTTTGTAAGTTACTCAGCCTAAAGTGTTCTATTACAGCAACACAAAATGAGCTAAGACAAGTACCATGGGTCCCTCAGCAGCCTCAGGCCTTTGCACAGGCTGTTCCCAACCCCTGGAGTGCCCTCTTCCCACCCCACCTGTAATATTCTGTGTACTTTGAAAGATGCATTAGTCACCCTTCCATACTGTTCCCTCTCCATGAATGCTGCCACACCATTGCCCAAGCCAGAAACCAGCAGCCTGGACCCTCTCCTCTTCCTCACCCCTATCCCCAGGGCATATCTCCACAGACACACACAGGTCCCAAGCCCTCCTAAGTGTCTGAGTCCACCCCTGCCTGTTTCTGGGCCCTGCCCAGGTGAAGACACTGTGGCCTGGATCTCTCAGCAGCTTCTATCCCATCCTCTCTCCCAAATGCACATCTACCCGTGTTTCTTCTGTGCTGCTCCCTGATGAGACCCCCTGCCCCCTGGCCCCACCAACGTTACTGACTGGATTCCTAGCTCTGGCCAGTCCAATGCACCACCCGCAGGCCTCTGCCCTGGCTGCTTCCTCTATCTAGAGCCCCTCCCCCCAAACTTCTCCACCCCACAAATTCCCAGTTGTCAAGCTAGGGCTCACAGACCCTTCAAACCCATTGGACAGACTGGTTCGCAGACCCCTGTTGGGTTGGGTCAGAGAACCTTCAAACCCATTGTGCACAGACTGGGTCACAGACTCCTTAAACCCGTTCTGTGCAGGCTGGGTCACAGACCCCTCATGTGCAGGTCATGAGCTAGGTAATTGGAAAGGTCCTGGGAGCCATTGGCAAGGTCGACATGCTTCATTCGGACACAAGCTCAGCCCCCAGCCTCCTCAGCAGCAGCAGCTTACATCAGTCTCCAGCAGCCTCTAGCAGCAGCAGTCCCCTGGTGTCCTCCATGGGGCACTGTGGATCAGAGCCATTTGTCCTTTATACTTAAGTCAGATAACCAACGACACCTAGGTGTGAGTCAGATAACCAAGGGACACCCAGGTACTCATGCACGATTAACATATTTACATTAAACAGGTTAGGTCATGCTCGGCAAGATTCTGAACATCTGAGGGAGCCTGACCATTTGTCCATTTTCCTTACATCAGTCATAGTGTCACCTTTGCTGCCCACCTCCAAGGCCAGCACATAGCCCCTTTTCTGGGTGCCCATGGCCCTTGTCACTATCTGTCATGATGTAACATAGTTAACTGTGTGTTCGCCTCTCCCCCACACCTAACTGGAGTGCCTCAGGGGCATACACCGGGCCTGGCAGCTCTGGGCAAAAGTAGGTGCTAGAAAAGGTTGAATTTGATAAAACCAAATGTCTCCATATACCTCCCCAAACTGAGTATCCACACTGCCCCCAACAAGTGTCTCTCTCTCACAACTAAACACACACACACGCTCCAGTTAGGCTCCCAGTCATGGCACCCATTACCAAGGCGCCTGTAGTCTGGTCACCCCATATCTGTGGCCCTTGACCCCACCACTGTTTGGGCTGAAGAGGGAGAGGCCTGGGTGACTCTGTTCTTTCTTCTCTGTGTCTGCCATCACCGGTCAGCCAATGTCACAAGTGAGCTGGGACTACACGTTGTTCTGTTTGGAAGGAGAAAGTGGCATTAATACAAACAGAGGAATTTTTAAAGCTGAAAACATGTAATTAAGCTCTCATGTGAATGCTGTTAACAATGATGTGATTACAGCATCTGAGAAAGGAACGTCTGGGAAGGTGGGTGGCACCAGGGTGCAGTTTTGTTAGCACTGGGATTGAGGAGGAGGGACTCACCATGCCCAGTGCTGCCCTCTGGGGTCAGTTGGGGGCAGTGGCGTCCCCAAGGATCCAGTCGAAATGGACAGAGATGACAGGGACCTGGGAAACAGTGAGGACAGAGAAACCTACCAGGAGAGTTAGAGGTGATATTGACAACGCAGAGACTGGCCGGGGCTGGGCTGTGGATCACTGGTGGGACCTTCTGAGCAGGCGTGATCACGCCCCAGCCCCCGCCATCTCCGCACTAACGTACAGAACTGAGCTCGCGCCAGCACAGGGGGGGTGGGGGGATGGGGCTGTGCTCTTTAGCCTGCAGGCCCACATTTTAATCCAGCTCCACATCCTACTGCCATGCGATCTTGGGCAGGCCATCGGGTCACTCTGTGGCCCAGTCCTTCATCTGAAAAAAGCAGTACCTCCCTGACAGGGCTGTCACGAGGATTGCCTGCAATAATGTTCCGGAGACTGCTCGGCTCCCAAGACCCCTGAACAAGTGTTCCCTATTAGTAGTAGTACTTGTCTGCTCTCCCTACCCGTCTGAGTTCTTCCAGGAGGTGGGAGCGGCTCTGGGAATGTTTAGTGAGTAGATATATTTGCTGGCCTTGTGCCAGATACCAGGGCTAGAGGGGTAAGCAAGTCATACCTGGTCTCAGGCTAGTGACAGACAGAAGTATTACCCCCCCAAAAAAAATCACACTCACATGCACAATCAATCTAAAGTCACAATGGGGACCAAGTGCCATTGAGGGAGAATCACCCTGCTATGACAGTGTTTAATAGGAGCTCCTGATGGGGAAGACTCTCTGATTGGCCTCTGGGGCATGAGTAGGAGTCAATTAGCAGGGGAAGCCAGGGTGAGAACATGCTAGGTGAGGGAAGCATGTGCAAAGGCCCTGTGGCCAAAAAGGAAAGCCCTAAGAGGCTGGAGCACAGGGAACTGACAGCAGGCAGCTGGAGACTGAAGGAATGGGCAGGTCTCAGCACCCTCCTGGTCATGCTGCCATGAGACACATCCACTTTTAAACCAGGTGGATAACATGATCAGTGCTGCATTGTAGAGAATCACTCCAGCTGTGGTATGGGGGCATTTGGAGAAGGTAGGGGTGGATGTGGGGAGGCCAACTGGGAAGCTACTGCAGTTAAGTGGTCCAGGTGAGAGTCAAAGGTCCCTTGGATGAAGGTAGTGGTGGAGATGAATGAGGCCATGGTCTTGGGAGATAAAGCAGATAAAGCGGTCCTGATCAAAGACAGGATAGGAAGACAAGAGAGGTAGTGCGAGGGGGTCTCCAGCATACGCTGCTGCTGGAGGCAGAACCTTCACTGAGATGAATCAACAATCCCGTTATTTGGCCAGTGTCCGGGCTCCACAGTGAGCCAGTACTCATCTTTATCTTTCCACGTCTCATAATTTTTCAGATAAGGAAACTGAGGCTTAGTTCTATTAAGAGCCCAAGACACTGGGCCTCTGGAGCTGCCCACACCCACTTCGCCTGGTGCCCAGCAGAGCACCTGTGGCAAGAGGTAAACACGTCTGGACCCTAAGGCAGAGTCCTGGGCTTCTCAGGAGACAGGATGAGTAATCTTGATAATTGAATTTTTGAGTTAGACTTAAAATATGGCCAAGATTAAAGAGGCAATTTGGCAGGACTGGGATCCCCCAGGCAGGTTTCTCGGCCTCCACAATGCTGAGAACTTACTAACAAGATCGGTCTTTCTCGTGTTCACAGGCCCATTTACAAGCAGTTCTCAGGGCTGCTGTGTCGAGGAATTCAATTGTGGGTCCCTGGGCCCCTGCTCTGGTCTTAGGCGACCATTTGTTGGAAAGAATAGGGTGAGAATACTTGGTTTGGTAATGCAGGGAAGGACTGCAGTTTTTCAAATAGACAGCATTTCAGGGGGACAGGATAATCCACAGGACAGATTTTAACAGACTCAGGTTCAAATTCTGACTACCCACCCCTCCACTCAGTTTTCTCATCTGTAAACTAGGGTGGTACAGATTAATGAGATGACTGCTACCCAGAGGGGTGCCAGTCTGCAGGGGAGAGGATTTCTCCTTTCAGGCTCATGACAGGGAAGTGGGCAGGTGGGCTTTAGAAGTTAGCTCCAAGCACCACTCCCAAGGTGGGGCGGCAGGAGGCCCTATGCCTCTCTCCCCTCTCCCTCCTTCTCTCTATATATTTAGCCCCTGCAGCTGTTTCTCTCAGGTTCGGTCCTTAAGCAAACCTGGTGATTAATTTCACCAAGTGGAAATTGAAGCATATTCTGATCACTGCTTCAAAGCCTCCTGAATTCAGTTACTGGTAAAATTAACTCACCAGGGACAATGGAGCTTTTTCCAAGGTCCAAATTGTCCTTATTTGCAGTTTGTTCTTGGCCCTAATCCAGCCCCCTGCAAAACAGGCTGCTCCTCCACCCGCCAGAAGAGGGAGGACCTTCAATAGCCCAAGGGTGTGAATATTTTACATGACTCAATTTAAATTTGGGGATAAAAATATACTTTGCTTTGGATTATGGTGGTGTCCTACAAAACTGTGGGTGACCTGAAGTGAAAGACCAGCTGGGCTCCCAGAGCCCTCTCCTCTGCAGGCCCTGCTCCCAGACACGCCTGGGCTTACCAACCAGATGGGTCTGGGACGTAGCAGAATCAAATGGGGATCTTGCCTCACGTGCCCTTGCCAGTGACCAAGTTCAGCTCCCATAAACTGTGTACTAACCATGTGCCAGGCAAGGCAGTATCTCTCCCCCGTAGGTATGTCTGAACCCAGGTCTTACTTCCTAGCCTCGTGTTTGCACATCGGCCACGGGAACTTAAAATGGTACTTCAAAAACTTGCCTGAGACCAGCCACTGACAGACTCTGAAGAAGAGACTGATTTTTGGAAAGGCTCTTTTGTTCAGCTACTTCCACATTTTGAGGCTCACAACAACTCTGCAATCAGGACTGGGTAGAAGAGTAGCTCCCGCTTTACAGGTGTAGAGGCTGCTGACAGAGCCAGAGACTTGCAGCTAGAACCCAGGCCTCCTGCTCCCTGCACAGGGCCCTGCTAGTCCATCTCCTCTGCAGACCAAGCTTCCATTTAAGAAAGTCAATTGGGTGACTTCTTGAGAAAGGAACTCCACATGACATTATGCCTAAGTCTATTTTCACACACTGGCCTGTATTAAAACGAGGTACATGTGTGCAGATATTTCTCAGAAAGAGAGCATAGGTGACAGGAACCCAAACATGAAGGTTCGTACTGACCCTTGCCCCAGCCCCTCACTTAATGGATGGGGAAACAGGTGAAGTGGGGCGCCCACAGTGAGAGGCCCACTCCCTTGACTCCCGGCCTGGGCCTCTACTCCCTACTCCTCCAGCTGATGCAACCATGTCACCACCAATCGTGCTCATGTCTGGGGAGCTGCAGGGACAGCAGGGGACAGCACAGTCTGGGGTTTGGAAGGGCAGGAGGAATCAAGGCCTATGGATGAGTCACTCAGGATGTCCTGTGAATACAGGAGTGATCCTGACCACCACCAGAGTCTGCTACCCAGGCTCTGGGAGGCTCCAATGAAGTCATGGGGAGAGGGTGCCTGTAAACCATACTGGACTAAACAATGGAGGTGTTACACTCCCCTCAGCAACTTGGAGGCAGGGTCTCCCTCCCACCAAGCCTCCTCCAGGGCCTGGTCCCGTGCTTGGCTGTTTACTGAGCACCTTCCATGTGCCAGCACTGGGCCAGCTGGTAGTTCTGTGGGGAATGCAATGCTCTGCTCTCCAGGGCTCAGGGGAGGATTCACAAACAGGGAGTATGGGGGCTGCAGAAGCGGAGGGGAGGCACTTTACTCAGTATCAAAGGTCAGGAGAGGCTTCCTAAGAGGGGGGTGGGGGGATTTTTGAAGAACCATTCAGAGCTAGCTAGAAAAATGGTGGGACATACATTCCAAAGAGGGAGCATCCTGGGCCGAGGCTGGGAGGGGCAGCGTGGCCTGTGCAGTGAGCTGGAGACAGTTCAGTTCACCTGGAACATGGAGTGACAGGCTGCGGGTGCTGGCACAGGCCAGATCTGGGAGCCTCGTAAACCTTGTCAGGGGCTGAGGCTGGAGCTGAGGGGAGCAGAAGCTACTAAGGCACTTTGGGCAGAGGAGCTTCCTGGTCAGAGGCATGATTTTTCTCAATACCTTGACTGCTGCAGGGTAGAAGAAGTAAGACTTGAGAAACTGGATGTAAAAGGAACTGGAGACAAGGAGCCAATGGATAGGGGACAGGAAAAGGGACCAGAGAGTAGCATCCCCAAGAGGTCACAGCAGGAGAGGGGATGACACACGAGCAGTCTAGAGGGACAGGAGATTGTAGTCAGAGGGCAACATGTCAGAATCAGTTATTTCAGAGAGAAAACTGAGGGGCATCCAAGTGGACACTGAGATCCCTGGAATGACAGCGCCTGGGCTTGGGGCTGTGAGGCAAGAGTAGTACAGCTTCATGTCAAAGCGTGGCTGGGGAGTCCCAATCTGTCACTGCCTCTCAAGGGAGCCTGGGCCATGCTTAAGCCTCATCTGCAGACAGGGCTAAGCCCTACCCTGTTACTTCTCAGGGATACCAGGAAGCTCAGGGCAAAGGTAAATGACAGGGTTGCAGCAAGCAGGTGCACCAGGCAGCAACGTGCACAGCTGAGTGGCTGATCACTGTCGTCATCGGGACAGGGTGAATGCCAAGATGCAGCTCTGGGCTTCACTTTGCTCTTTCCTAAACTGGGAACAGCACCACCTCAGAGGGCTGCTCTATGCCAGGACAGAGAGAAGCCGAGCACGTCCAATGCCTGTGACCACACTGCACAGGGTTGATCCTCTGTGGATCCCTGCATGGGCTGAGCAGTGAGCTTGGGGCAAGATCTGAGGGTCATGCGACTGCCTGCCCCAGCCTGTCCCATTGGGAGTTTCAGACCTGGGTTCTGTGGCTCCACAAACAATAACTGAATCATCAGGTTGACATGAAATGAATACTTAATGAGAATCTTCAAACCACGATGCTGGCTGAGAATTAAGCAGATCCAGGGTGGTCGTGAAGCCCAGCAACATGTGCAGCCTCAGCTCCACGCACCTGCCCCAGAGCCCAGGGCCGTTTTCATACCTTGTAGCAGAGCACCTGAGCCTTCCTGACAACAACCCTCAAGCCGACTTTTGGATAGAAAACATTACGGGAAAAAATAGATTTTCTTTGGCCAGACAGCCCTTTCTTCTTCAATAAATAGGAACCACGCTTGGAACAAAGAGACTGTGTGAGCTCGGCGGGGAAACACAAGCTTTATTGGCTGCAAGTTCTCCTCAGGAGCCTGGTCTGCTGGGACCGGATGTTCCTGGATGAGCACCCCCGGGCCTGAGCTAGGAAACAGGAGGGAAAAAAGGAGAATCGTAAGCCCAGTGCAAGGTTTCTGAAGTAAGATCCCTGACAGAGTTAAAAGCGAGATTGTTATTCTGAAACGGCTTTCAAAGACATACTGTTTGACCAGTCAACATTTATACCACGAAATGACAATGAGATCATCCATTCATTCAAGAAATATTTATCAAATGCCTACTATGTGCCAGGCACTGTTTGATGTATTTCTCACTGGTAAAAATAGTATACGGATTTAAAAATTAGGACAACCACAGACAACATAGCATGATAAAATGAAACTTTTCATGCACTGCTGGCAGAAAAACACCGCTCTGTGGAGGACATGTCCCCTGCTTTCACTTTCAACTTCATTTTTCAAAAGAAGTCACTTCTGGCCCTGCACCCATCCCTATCCCCAAATGGCTTTTAGTGAAAAAAGACTCAAAAGGACATTACCTCCAGGTTTCCTCTGGCCTTCCGAAGGATTTTGTGGGTTACAACCACTGAGGAGAAAGCAAAGAATGGGATGATTACAGACAGAGAAGTCCAGGCGGTCAGTGTGAAAGCCAAGTACAGGAAGGAGCCCCCAACCCCAAAGGGTTCAGACAAGTGGACAACCCTAAAGCAGACCAGAGGGAGGTGTGACTGCCACCCACCTCCCCCCAGCCCCCATCCCACTGCATATCCCAGGACCAAATAATCCATCAGAAAGGGTGGACCACAGACACCTCTTCAAGTCCTCTCTAAGCCACAACCTCACGGTGATAGAGAGGGCAGGTGCCCGGCATTCTTTGGTTTCCTGGGCCCTCTGGGAAGCAGCTGTGGGAAGGGGGAATGCCCCGCTCCAAGCAAACCCGTATGTGGAGTCCCAAGTCCAACATCAAGGAAAGTTCTGTTAAGTCTTTACACAGCAGTCCTTAGAGCAAGCTCCTAATGGCCTGCGGCAGGAACTCTGGGCATGTTTTCCTCCTTTGCCTGCCCTTCAGCTGGTAGATCAGCCAAACATGGTTCCCCTGGGCAAGTCACACTCTGCCTGGACAGAAGCAGGTTGGGTGGGATGATTGCAGGGGTCCCTGTCACTTCTGACACGCTGAGCTGTGCCCTGGGCAGACCCCAGTGTATCAGAGCTCCCGGGAGGAGCAGGAGTGCCCTACCTTTCAGGAAAGCAGCTGTAAAGTAAGGTCCCTTCCTCCCTCTATCTTTTTCTCACTCAGCACAAACTCCAGCAGCGGCAGAAACGCCACCAGTGAACCTAATTGGGAATCTGTTCTATATAGGGCTTAGTGAGCCTAATTAGGAATCTGATTTCTGAGACTAATTGGGAATCGGTTCTACATAGGGCTTAGTGAGGCTGGGGAATCAGCTTACTCCTGGGTGGGACAGACAGAAGTCTTCTGGAGCCAGGCCTTCAGCCAATGGTGCCCGAGACTGAAACAGATTTGCCTCAGACACACACAGCCCAACTCCGCAGTGGCTTAATCAGAATAGGTGCTATGTGGTAGCACTGAGAAAATATTTATTTCTTGCCTCACAAAAATTTCCCTGTGAAGGTAACAAAATCTATGTGCAGTCTGTGACACTGGGGAAAGGGACAGATGCTGTAGACTCTGTTCTGAACTGAGCAAAACGAATTTCAGACGTGGCCACTGCCTCTCTGTGCCCCTACCCCTACCTCATGCTGCAGGGCAGAAGTTCTTAACCTGGAACCATGGATATGCTTTGGAGAGTCCTAAATCCCAGGACACTATGTGCAAATCTGTGCGTGTATGGACATAATGTATTTTTCTGTGGAGAGAAACCATACCTTTCTCGAGACTCACCAAGGAGCCAGTGACCCAGAAAAAATTAAGTATTGTGGTTGTAGAGGTTAAAAATAATTTTGAAAGAATACTGAATGTACCTGGAGAAGAAAACTCACAGTAGAAGAGCTAAGGATCACCTGGTCCAAGTTGTGAAGGGACCCTTATATCTGAATGGCACCGCCCACACTTCAAAGCACAGAAATCCCCTCTGTGAGGAGAAGACTGAGGGACAGAGCAATAAAGAACTTGTCCCAAATCAAGACTTGCCCCAGTGCATAGATGTGACTCACACCCCGGCCTGCCTGCCTCAGCAGAGTGCTGGCAACGAAGGCACCAAGCTGAGTGGTATCCACCTGGTGACAGGCAGTGTGCCAACCGTGACCTCACTGAATACCCCCAACCCTATGGCGCAGGATCCCTGCCCTCACTTTGCAAATGAGGACCTGAGGCTTGGAAGTGAAGTGGGTGGTTCCAGGTCACGCGGCCATTCCAAGTCAAATGGCCAGTGAGTGGCAGGGTCCTCAGGTCTCACTGGGACATCCTTTCCTTTCACTGGGAGTAGTATGGTATCAACTCAACCCAGGCAGGGGACTGGCCCTGGCCCTCGCTCTTCTCTGTCACTGTGTGGGGAAGGAAGAGGCGGGGACACTATGCCAACTTTTGCTTAGTCTCTTTACAGCCAGAAGCAGACCTGTGAGGCTGGCAGGATTTGGGCAATTTCTAAGGACCTGACTTGTCAGGATGAGCTGTGGGATCTGGCACAGGAGAAGGAGCAGCAGGCCCGGGTCAGCCACCAGCTGTGCGACCTGAGGCAAGCCCCTCACCCCACTCTGAGTTGAACCTGCTCCATGCCAGGCCTTGGAGATATGGGCAACACCATCTCAGGAGGGACAGTGCTATGAGACGTTGTGGGTTTCTTACTATGAATGATTTGCCACCCCCATACATAAGATTCGGTCTGACCTAATGGAAAGAAAGAGGAAGAGAACTCATAGTTGTTGAGCATCTACTCTGCCCCAGGCACTGTGCTAAGTACAATACTGTGTAGACAGCATCTTCCTCCCCATTTTACAGATGAGAAAACTGAGGTACTTTTTTTTTTTAATCAAGCTGTGATTAGAACCCAGGTCCACCTGGCCAGCTGAGTCCTCTGGAATTACTGTCTCCATTAGTGATGAGGAATTTAAAGCTCAGAGTTAAAATCGTTTAACCAGGTCACACAGGAGAGCAGAGATTTGAACTCTGTTCATTCAGTAATTCCACGCTCACTGACCCAGAATGATGAGAGCCAGGGTTCTGTCCTCTGGATCTGTCACAGTAACTTAACCCATGTGAACCTAATTCTGCCTACATCTGCAATGTCCTCCCCTGTAAAGAGGGTTACTACATGTGCCCTGGGGCTGCCTGGGGCTGGGCTGCCGAGGAAGAGATGCTAATGCAGAAAGTCTGTTCCTGGACTTGGGGGTTGCACAGAGCATCCTTTCCCACCCCTCTGCTGCTCAAGAGTCTAACCCAAATGTTCCGCAGCTACCTCAACACGACACTGACTGGCAATGTCTCCCTCCAGGTCCCCTCCAGTGCTCTTCTTCTCTATGAGAGACATGAGCCCTTCAGCCAGAACACTACAGACATCCATCACTCTGCTGGGTCAATGACCTTACTGTCTTTCAAAACCATCCCCTCTCTTCCGTGGGCCTGCCCCAAACCCATCAGGCCTCTCCACTGCCCGCCTGGGGGACTGCCACGGCCCCCAAAGGTTTCCCCTGCCTACTGGCTCTTCCATGCCTCTAATACACAAATGGGCACATCAGTCCCTGCTGGCCCACAAGGCTCCTGGTCCCTACTTATCCCGCTCACAGCAAAAGCCTTGGCATGCCCTGAGCATGTCCCTGAATACTCAGTTCTCTCTTGCCAGATCCTGTTGCTGTCCCTTTGCTGTATGACTAAACTACTCACCCCTCAAGACCCAATCGGTCTTGAACCAGAGGCCTGAACCACCTCTCCAGCTACCTGAGATGCACTCGGCCCATCATCCTGCAGCTAAAGTTTGTACCCAACCCCACTCGCCCCATTAAGCCCAAGCTCCTTGCTGGCAGTAACTGTCTCATTCTCCTCTGTCCTCAGAGCCCA
This sequence comes from Galeopterus variegatus, assembly GCF_000696425.1. Classification (NCBI taxonomy): domain Eukaryota; kingdom Metazoa; phylum Chordata; class Mammalia; order Dermoptera; family Cynocephalidae; genus Galeopterus; species Galeopterus variegatus. Next base: position 23,488 of record NW_007726550.1, read on the forward strand.
GCACCAGGGGCAGAGAACAGGAACTAAACGCCTGCTCAGTGCCTGGGCTTGTCTTTTGCAGTCTCACAGAGTCTGTCTTCAGAAGGTCCCTGGGGGTGGCTAAGGAGAACTCCTACTCGGCAATAATCTATGTTCTGTGCTTCCCAGAAATGGCCCAGAAACGTTGGCCTTTGATAAGAGAGCAGCGCAAGGCAGGCTGGCACCTCCAGAGAGGAAAGCGCTGCAGTCGGCACTTCTGAGACAGGTAGATGACACGCAGACACGTGGGGCCTGGCCAGGGCTGCGCTGCGAGAGGCACTAATGGCAACTCAGCAACCGCCTGCTCCTCTAAACATGCAGGGTACGGGAGTGCTGGGGGCTTCAACTGGGAGACGGGGCTT
>NW_007726550.1:24265-25408 GCF_000696425.1 Galeopterus variegatus
AGTCTGTCTTCAGAAGGTCCCTGGGGGTGGCTAAGGAGAACTCCTACTCGGCAATAATCTATGTTCTGTGCTTCCCAGAAATGGCCCAGAAACATTGGCCTTTGATAAGAGAGCAGTGCAAGGCAGGCTGGCACCTCCAGAGAGGAAAGCGCTGCAGTTGGCACTTCTGAGACAGGTAGATGACACGCAGACACGTGGGGCCTGGCCAGGGCTGCGCTGCGAGAGGCACTAATGGCAACTCAGCAACCGCCTGCTCCTCTAAACATGCAGGGTACGGGAGTGCTGGGGGCTTCAACTGGGAGACGGGGCTTCTCCCAGACAATCTCTGAAGCACCCAGACCAGAGCTGAGGCTGACATGACACAAGCTGCTTCATCTCCCCAACCCTGAGTTTCTGTATCTGCCTTGAGAAGTATTTCTTAAATCTTCCCTCACACCTTGCCCCCAATCCTCACTCTCCCAGCTGAGGCCCTCTTTCTATCCTGTCTGACTAGTGACAGGTCTCCTCCTCACCCGTGGAGCAGCCACCAGCGAGCCTTTCTTGCATGCAGATGTGACAGGTTGAGCCTCTGCTCTACACGCGAGCCACCTGAGCCTGCCACCTCAGGCCTTTCACACGCAGGCCCTGCCCTTCCCAACCCCCTGCAAGCTTTTATTCCACCAACAGGAACTGGTTTTGGTTTCTCACATACAAAAATTTATTTCTTGCCTCTGTACCTCTCTTCATGCTGTTCTCTGCCTGGACTGCCACTCTTGTTCCATGTGACAACACCTGCTCCTCCTTCCAGACTCAGTTCAGGTATCACTTTGTTCAAGACACCCGTCCCACTCCTACCTCAGTGCCCCCATGACACCCTATGCATGTTCCAGCGCATACCACACACCCGTCTCCACAATGGCATGACAGTTCCTGGCACCAACTGGTCCCTCTACCAAGGTCTGTTAAGTGAATACATTTGTCTGTGTGGGTCAGAAAGGATGAAGTATTAAAAAAAAAAAAAAAACCACAAATAGGAGGCATGATTATAAATGGTCTGGGCTCCGAAGTGGGCGGTGCAGGGCTGCACTGTCAGCCCCTGGGGCGGGGAGCAGTCGGACAGGGCAGCCGCCCCAGCGCTCACTTACACTGATCAAAAACGGCTTT
>NW_007726550.1:26753-27745 GCF_000696425.1 Galeopterus variegatus
CAGCCAGTGAGCGGGAACCGGTCTCCACATGGGATCCGAACCCTCGGCGGGAGCACCGCCCTCTCCAGCGTGCCACTGGGCCGGCCCCAAAAATGATGTTGATTTAAATTTTTTTTTAATGTTTAAATCTTAAAAAGACTGTATAAAAGTATCATTAGGACGATATGATGCGTTAGGAGAAGCTGTTTTGGTTTTTCAGAGTAGAGTGTGGATGGGCAGCCACACCAGTCCCCAGTCTTGCGTGGAACACACACATAGCAGAGACTCTCTTCACCAGCTCCCAGGGCTAAGGACACTCACTGTCTCTCAGTAAATACGCTGGCACGGGCTACTCTCTGCCAATGCTCCTGAGAGGAGAGAGGTTGAGTGGTCAGTTTATGAAGAGTCACTTTAGTTGTTCCCAAACTTGTTTATGGTAGTTGTGCTTGTAATCAAATTACATATTTTAATTAAATATTAAGTGAACCCATTAAATATACATAAGAAAAGAGAGAACCAGTTGTATGAAAACTAACAGATGCTTCAGGAAAGACTTGATAAAGGCAAGTCACTAAAAAACACATTTCTGGCCAATTAGGTGTGGGTGACACAACTATAGAAAATGTGGGAAGAACCTAGTCTAGAAGAATTCTATATTCAAAGTGCTTTGCAAGTGTCTAAGATTTCTCTTCATCTTAAGGAAACAGAAATTGGAAGTGACAGACATACATTATAGATGTGGTTTATGAAAGAAGATGTGCAACTCCAGTCAGCAGACCCATATTCAAAGAATAGGCCCTGGTCCTACATCAAAAGAATAGCAAATGAATGTATTTATCTGTTTCAAGTTAAACTAAAATGTTTAAGGTATGTATCATTTTTTGATTCCCTGTCTTAACCTACTTTTAAGATTAACCAATCATGTCAGGTACAAGGACTTCAACGGCTCTTCCCGGATTCTAATCTTAAACATTAGGTTTGCTTTGATTCTCTTCCTCAGGCTAAGAGCACAC
>NW_007726550.1:28908-52564 GCF_000696425.1 Galeopterus variegatus
TCCTGGAGTTTCAGTTCCTACTTCTGGAAAATGGGAACAATGTTATCTAAGGTCACAGTAAGGAATAAAACAAGATGCTGGGTGTAAGCAGAGTGCTTGGCGCCCAGCAGGGGCTCACCACGACGACTCCTACTGAGAGCCACAGAGCCACACACAGAGCCAGAAGCCACTCCCCTCTCAGAGGCCTCACACTTCTTTGTCAGTTCTGACTTCTGGGGCAGGTTTTTTTTTGCTTGTTTGCTTTCCTTTTTATGACGAAAAATCTCAAACATTTACAAAGGTAGGAAGAATTGGATAATGAACCCCCAGGTACCCATCCAGCTTCAGCAATTACCAGTTCACGGCCAAACTTGTTTTATCTACATCCCTGCTCATCCTCTCCCCAAGATTACTTTGAAACCAATCCTAGTAACCAATTATGTCATTTCATCCGTAAAATATTTTAGTATATATCTCTAGAAGAAAAAAAATTCTTAAAAAATAAAATATGGCAATTCCTTAGTGTCACTAAATATGGAGTTAGTGTACACATTTCCCTGATTGCTTCATAATTTTTTTAAACAATTGATTTGATTCAGGACCCAAATAAGATCCGCATTTTATATTTAGCAAATAACTTTCTTTTAATCCAGTGGTTCAGAAAGCTACCTAGAGGGCTTGTAAAAACAGACTGCTACAGCCCACTCCCAAGAGTTTCTGATTCGGTAGGTCTGGGGTGAGGCCCCAAAACTTGCATTTTTGACAAGTTTCCAGGTAATGCTGATGCTGCAGGCCCAGAATCCACACTTCGAGAACTACTGTAAGTCTATAAAGTTCCCTCCCTCTTCCCTTTTATTTTTTAATTGGCTATGAATATTCATGAGATACAAAGCTGATTGTCACCCCTCTGTCCATGATGTGGGGCCAGATTCATACTGGCAGCATACCCATTACCACAAATTGCATTTGTACCCCGTGTCCCCCACCCCATTATTCCCAACCTCCCCCCACCTCCCCTTTCCCCTCCAATTCCACTTTGTAGCCCAAGGGATGTTCTCTCCCTCTGCAAGACCAATGCACCACTGTGGTCTTTCCTTCCTTCTTTCTCCCTTAGCGCCCACGTATGAGTGAGGACATGCGGTATTTATCCCTCTGTGCTTTGCTTATTTCACTCAACATAAGTTTCTCCAGGCTCATCCATGTTGTTGCAAATGGGAGAATTTCATTCTTTTTTATGCCGGAGTAGTATTCCATGGTATGTATATACCACAGTTTCCTTATCCAATCTAGAATGAAATATATTCTAAGTTCATATTGTACATTTCCTGCCACAGACCTAGAATCAAGCCACTTTTTCAAGGAGCCCTAGTTCCTTTTAGTGGGAAAAGGTATTTAGAAACCACGACTTGGGCATTGGGGGGGCTCATGGGCACTGGATTGAACATTGTTTCTAAAGCCTTTTATGTGGAGAGAGTAAATTTTTATAACAGAAAATACATTTTGAGTTTATACTAATATTTGCAATTCAAATTTAGGATTACAGGGTCTTCATTTCTTTGATTTTATGTCTTTTCTCTTACAGTAAAAATTTCAGTTCCTGATAAAATTAACAGTTGTTTTATCTTACAAATGTATTAGCTTCAGAATATCAATAAATATTGTTATGATTAACAATATAACCACTGAAAACAGTTTAATTATTTTTTTTCCCAGTTCTTTTTGCCCTTAAGAGTATTCCTACTAGGAATGTACGGTCAAATTACAGTGTTTTAGTCATTAAAATGTTTCCTCTTTGTACGGTTATACTCCCAATGCCATATACAGTAAGGTTTGTTTTTCTCATCTTGCTACATAAATTTTTAGAAATTGGTTTTTTCCCATTTTTACTTACTTTATTTATAATTATGTAAACATTTATATAGTTTCAAAGTCAAATCTATAAAACAAGGTCTATTCACAGAAATCTAACCCTCCAATCTCCCCCCTCCCATCCCTACAAGTAGACTGTTTTGTCCTCCACTTTTAAAAATTATTATATTTGTATCCCTCCACACAATTCTCTTAGATAAACTGATGCATATGACACATACTTTCCAGTGCAGTCCTATGAACTGCATGGGATGGTATATTAAATGCAAAAGGCAAATTAACTACACTCAGAGAAAACGCCAGGTAGTAAAAAAAACGACTGAGGTTGCTGGTGAAAACTTGGAAATCTGATTTACACACATTCCACACCAAGCAAAGCACCGTATGAAACATCGGCAGTGACAGAAAAGTGGCTAGAGGCAATTTAACACCACACAGGCGGTCTGTGTACACCAGCAACCATACTGGAGCATCTCTAAGGTCCTTTTTCTAGCTCTGAAAAAATGTATGATACTAAAGTGAGCATCATCAATTACCAAAGAAACCCTTGGAAAAAAGAGGTGAACTGTCATGAGGAATGACCAGTCCCTGGACTAATTTGCAGGCAGAGGAGGATCAATGTGAGTACAATCTTTGTGTGTCTGCATCTCATATGTTATAAACGTGCATGCGTGCACACAGACACACATATATAATAAGAACTGTACAAGTGTTCTATTTAACACTTAGCACTACTATGTGCTAAGGACAAAAACACTGCATTCAGAGTCAGTTGTTAAGCTCAGGCATGGTTGCTTTAAAAATCATATAAGGCAAGTATTAGTTTGGGAGTACGGTAAGAAATCATTCCTTCATTCAAAAACATGAACAAAATAGACATGCTCCTCTGAAGGGAACTAGGGGAAGACAGACAGTAAACAAACATATATAATTTGTGATAAGTGCTATGAGGAAACAGAAGAGGACACTGACTGAGTGATCAGGAAGTCCACTGACTGAGTGATCAGGAAGTCCACTGACTGAGTGATCAGGAAGTCCTCTGACTATAAGGTAACATTAGGCTAAGACTTGAAAGGTGAGAAGGAGCAAGCCAGGAGTGGGGTATGAAACATTCCAGGCAGTCAGACCATCTGTGTCACCTCAGCCTAAGATGGAAAAGTGCTTGTTAGGTCAGAAGAAAGGAAAGGCAGATGAGGGGCTGGAACCCAGTGAGTCCCACTCTTCCTCCCTGACATTCCGTCTTCCACCCAACACCCACACCAGCTAAAAGTGGGTAAAAAATGGTTTTTCTGTGCAACAAATGGTTATGAACTTCCTTGAGCTTAGTACCTCCAAACTTCCTCCCCAGGATCCCAAGAGGGAAACAGGACAGGTTCATTAGAATCTTCAGAGCAGAGAGAGCTGGCTTACCGGCTACTCCACGGCCACATTTGATAGACCTGATGAGAGCTGTCAAAAGGGGCTTAACTAAATGAGGTAAGGACAAAGAATGCAAATTTCCCTTCTGCCTTCCTGCTGGCCTTTGACAAGAATTTATGAATTAGATAAATGAAGCAGGAAATATCTATCAGGCCAGCAAGTATAGAGTTCTAACTCTTCCGTAACCTGCATGCTCCTTCTTTCAGGGAGGCTTCTCTGATTAGCCAGAGTGGGTGCTCAACTTCTCATAATACTACATGAATCCTACAGACAGAAATCAGGGGGTAGCTTCCACTCCGCCTGACTCCTGATTTGAAGCCTGTCATTCCTAAGTAGTTTAAACAGATTTTGAATAAGACCCACTCAAATATGATGATGAAAGCTATCAACAGGAATCAGAAGGTCTAGAGAAAGATATCTAAAATGAAAGGGATTATGTATGAGTAGAAAAGAAGGAGCTAGTCCATGAGGACAAACTGGGACTTAAAGCTTATAAAATAAAAGATAAACTTTGGGTTCAGATACTTATGCTTTCAGACAGGGTTCCACTTAACAAAGATGCCACAGGAGCGGAACACAGGCAGGTCAGAGCTGCAAGCCGAGCCCACGGGGTGCTGGGGGATCAGGTAAGAACACTGTGAAGCCATAACAAGCTCGGTGCCTTCACTTCTGTCTGACACACACCCCAAACTAAGGGTGCAGCCACTGTGGGCCAGGTCCTGGGCTGAGCACTCAGACACAGGACCCAGTAGCATCCTTGAGCCTGGAATCATGTGTCATCACCTACCTGTTCACAATGAAGGGTACCCTGGCCATCTGTGGGGAGGGAGACTCTCCAGAGAAGCTTTAGCAGCCTCGAGGCCTCTTCCAGGATCAGCTTGGCTGTGCTCACGCTGGTGACAAACTTGCTCAGAGGTGCCAAGTATGAACCCTACGTAGAGGGATGAGAAGGCTGTTACATGCAGTCTTGAAAAAGATTATGGACAAGCAAGCTTTCGTGGGCAGCATAAATCTCCAGACTGCAGGGCTTGTGTTTCACATGCTGAGCAAGAGCCTGGTGCCACACGACACCAATTTACTGTTCTTAAAGACTGATGAATTATAGATTATGGGAGAATTTCAGCAGTGACTTAGCCCAATCAGGAACCATGATTAATAACCACCAGCATTAACTATAGTAACTACGCCAAGAAAAGGATCTGTGGTAAGAGCCACTCACACCACTCTGCTGCCCACATAGAATCTCAAGAACAAGTGACACCAACAGCAGGTGAAGCAACATGAATGTGTTTGTCATTAGCGGTCCCTGTTAAACAGCCCTGCTTACCACAAATATGATATAGGGGCCTTGCAAAATCTCTCTCGCCCTTTCTGCTGGCAGAAGCAAATATAAAATGGATGATGTCAAGGGCATGAGAAAACAAAGAATGTGACCCAGAGAAGGGGAAATGCAAAAAAAGAGGAAGAAAAGAAATTAAAAGAGCATTTGTCTTCACCAGTAATAAAATAAATACAAAATTAAAATAACACACCCTTTTAAGATATCAAATTAACAAAAAATCATTATAAATAAAAATATTCAATGAAGGACAAAGGTGTAGTGAACAGATGCTCAATCTTTGAACAGAGATACAGATATTTTTTAAAAAGTAATACAGCAATTATGTTATCATCAAGAGCCCTAAAAAGTTCACAGCCTTTGAACTAGCAATTCTACTTCATACCTAATCAAAAATATGATTGGAGATTTACGTATGAGAATGCTCATCACAAGTCCAACAACCAAGTGCAGAGTAAATAAATGATGGGATTATCCACTTATTAGCTTACTTGGCAGCCATTAAAAGTCAAGTGCTAGAAAACACTGAATGAGACAGAAAAAATATGAATATGACGTTAACCAAAATATATGAACGTCATGTATTTATGAATAGGTTTGATGAATCTTACAAATGACCTAAAAGTATATACAGCTGACCCTTGCACCACATGAGTTTGAACTGCATGGGTCCACTTATACACAAATTTTTTCAATAAATATGTATACAGTACAGTAAATCCTTGTGGTTTTCTTAATAACATTTTCTTTAGCTTACTTTATTGTAAGAATACAGTGTACAATACATATAACATACAAAACATACATTAATTGACTGTTTATGTTATTGGCAAGGCTTCTGGTCAATAGTAGGCTGTTCACAGTGAAGTTTTGGGGGAATCAAAAGTTACACAGGGATTTTGAATTGCACGAGGAGTCAGCACCGCTAACCCGCACACTGCTCAATGGTTAACCGCATATCAAAATTTGAAGTGCTCACCTCTAGGTGGTATTTTTATAGATGTTTTGTTATTATGCTTTACTAGAGTTTCTAGCTTTTGTATAATAAAGATAATAATTAACAAAGAACAATAATCTTATGCATATTTATTAATCTATTCAACAAATATTTACTAAGTACCTATTCCATGCCAGACTCTGCACTAGATAGTGGATATACAACACTGATCAAAGCAGACACTATCCCTGCTCTCCTGGAGCTTATTAACTAGTGGAATATAAAATACAAAATTGATTTTTATGATATAGTAAAACAAAATAAAACAAAAAGTGAAAACAGGTATCACAAAGCAGGGGGCTCAAATATCTCCTGTTAGGACCTGAGAAGAGGAACTAAAAAATGCAACTCATGGAAGCTCAGAGGTCTGGTCCAGTCTGGGGAGGGTAGGGAAGAAAGGTGGCTGAACCTTGGAGGGCGTGAGTAGAGGTACCTCAAGTACCTGGCGCGGGCCCTCGACACAAGGTAACTGTGCAATGAGGAGGATCCTGGGGGAGAGCACGGGGAAGGGGGGGAGGGAGAGGCCGGGGGAGTTCCCAGCCAGAGGGAACAAGAAGAGCCAGGGCTGCCGATAGGACATGGGTGGCAAATAGGGACAACGGCACGCGGCCCAGCCTGTTCAGAGTGGAACACTCGGGGGCACAGCGGGAGATGACAATGGGGAAGCAGGCAGAAGTGAGAAGGCCCTGGAGTCAGTGCCCAGGGACAAGTGGTGAGTGAGGTGACCAGTGCTGCCCTGTGAAGGGAAGCAACCTCAGGACCCAGAAAGAGGCCCTGTGGAGGACAGAGAACTGGCTTCAAATGCCGATCGCCACCAGTGACCTCACCTCAGCCTCTTAAGAGGGAATGACATCACCTATTGCACAGGTTGTTCTGAGGAGGAACTAAAAGAGCATATAAAAATCTCCTGTGCAAGAAGAGACAGGAGCCGCCAACAATCTTGAGGGGGACATAGGATGTCTCACTGGCAAGCTGCTCACAAAGCAGTTGCAGAAATGAAGGTAGGGTAGGGTATGCTTCATGATGATCAGAACCTGTGTCTTCACCACAGCAGCCCCAGAGCCTGAGCACACAGGCCTGGGTGGGGGATGGACAGGTGGACTGGGCGGATGAATGGCTAGACACGCTGAAGGGCAGGTGGACAGAAGGATGAGTGAGAGACTGGAGGAACAGTGGCCGTCGTGGACGCAGTACAGCAGATACCAGTGAAGCAGTCGTAGTAACACATGGTACAAACCACAATGAGTTGCTCCCCACTGGACCTGACCTCTGAGACTTCCTGGGCTACATCTGGTCCCTCTTCTCAGGGCCTTACCGAGGACAATGGCGCCACTTGCCTCCTAGTGCCCTCAGCCAACCCCTCCCACTTTCTGCTCCCATTGAGGACCACCCTTCTTCCAGCTCTGTCGCTCACGTTACCTTTGTTCCCAGCTCTTGACCTGTGGGGCTGGGAGCCTCTTGGGTTTGAATGTCCATTTCAGCAAGGAGCCTCTGGCCCTGGCTAATCTGCTTGCACAGGGCATCATAGTCCTCAATCAGGCCCAGGATGTGACGGCCACTCTTGCTGGCCCACAGGCGGTGGCCAGTGACCAGGAGGGGCATGCCTGGGGTGCTGGTTGCCGAGCTTCCACTGTCGCAGGAGAGGGAGTCCATGTCATTCCCAGAGAGTGGAGGAGTCTCTGAAGATGCAAAATGAGAGGCAAGATGTCAGACCTACTACTTGGGGCAGCAGCCTGTGTTCAAGGAGCCTACAATGTTGAAGTCAGCTAGGAGGACTAAGTGACTCCTCCATGTCCAAATGCCACTCAACACAAACCCAGAAGGGAAAAGAGGACTGACTGCCTTCTGGACCTCCATCTGCGTGTTACCCCACACTGGGCTTACAATTCATCTTGTGGGAGAGGCTGAAGTCAATTCAACCAACACTTACGGACTGCCCCCTCGGCAGAAGACCCACAGATGAATCAAGCTGGTGCCTGCATTCCAGCAGCCCAGGGTCTAATGGGAATATGGGCACTGCAGGAGGTACGACAGCAGTGATAACGAGCCTGAGCTCAGAGAAAACACAGTCATCTTTGCAGAGAGGGAGAGATCGGGGAGGCTGCCTAGAAAAAGCAACAGCTGAGCTTGAACGAACAGGTAGCAAGAACTACGCTATACAGTGGTAAAAGCCTGCTGCTTTTTACCTTTGGATCAACAGAAGTATTGATGAATAATTCTGACTGGGGACAACAGGAAAGGCATTTCACAGAGAGGTCTGCATTCATGATGAGTCTTGAGGAAGTAGTAAGACTGTGACTAGCAGAGACTGGGTCAAAAGGGGTCTGAAAGTCACTGTGAGAGGCGAGTACAGGCCTGGTCGCAGGGTGGTGACCCATCTGTGTGGGTACACCAGTGCAGAGGGACAAAGCTGGACAGGCCCACTGGGACTGCATCCTGGAGGGCCTCAATAGCCACACTAAGGTGGTCACACTTTAATCTAAGGCTACAGGGACCCAATGAAGCTGCTGAGGTTGATTACACGTAGGAATGGAGTAACCGGCTTGGATTAGGAAACCACCAGCTAGAGATGCTGAGGACCTGAAACTCCAAATCCCTACCAAATACCCTCCTGAAGCTGGGACCAGGGACCCCCTTTTCTTCAATCTAAAAAGTCCTCCTACCACACCCAATGTTGCCAACAGGCTTCGGCTTTGTACCCGATTTTGGTGCCAGTGTCACTGCCTGGATGGAATCAAACAGATCAAATGAATTATCAATTGCCACAGGACATTAACCCAATGTTGCCAACAGGCTTCGGCTTTGTACCCGATTTTGGTGTCAGTGTCACTGCCTGGATGGAATCAAACAGATCAAATGAATTATCAATTGCCACAGGACATTTGTCACCATCTAAAAAACAAGGGAAGAAAAATAAACTGTCAGTTTCACTGGCATCAGCATGAGAGAGAGAAGTGAATGAGAACAGAATCAACATACACACACTGATTTACTCAGATGCACACAAGCACTCACTGAAATCTTCACTGGGCATCTGTCCTGCCAGGCCTTGTGCAGGACACAGGGAGTCAGAGTGAACAGGCCCGGTCCCTTCTCTAGAAGAACCCTCTTGTCAAACAAGTAAACAGACAGTTTCACTTCAGTGGGATCAGGTGTAGGGGAGGAAAGTAAGGGGCTGTGGGAGCTCAGGTGAGAGGCACTAACCCCCTCTTGGCTTCCCCAAGGCTAACACCTGCGTTATGTTTTAAGGCTGATTGTGACTGACCTATGGGAAGGAGGAGGGAAGGAAATGCCGGGCAGCAGAATGAGCAGTGCAAAGGCACAGAGGAGTGAGCCATCATTCAGGGAGGAATAAGCAGTTCCTATGGCCGAGGCGGGGCTGCCAGGGAAGGCAGTAGTAGGGTACGAGGCCACAAGCATGAGTTCTTTGCAGTCCACTCAGGGGCCAGAGGCAGGGCAATGTTAGGCTGAGATCTATGTTCTGGATGAGGGGAGTGAGTCGGGAGGCTGCTGCAGTAACCTAAGCGAGAGAGGAGAGTGACCTGCAATAGGATTTGGGGGAGAACACATTTGAAACACTGTAAGGAGGCAAAATTAACAGATGCTATACAGATGACCTGCACAACACATAATTTGGAAAGCACTTTCACATCATCTGAAATGGCAAAATGGCAATTGTAATTCAGGTTTCATGGAAGGGGAGACCAAAGGGCAGAGACAGGAAGTGATCTGCCCAGCATAACCCAGCACGTCAGTGGCAGAGCAAGGACTGTGTGCAGGTCTTAGTATCTCCACCTGAGCTCCTTCCCCCGCCCAACCCCTAGGGGCGGACTGACTGCACACCAGCACATCCCAAGAGTGCACTGCGATTCCCAGGGCTCGGTGGAGCTGGGCTCTGAGAAGAATCACTCTCAGCCAAAGACAGTGGCCTTGAGAACAGAACTTTCAAGCAAGTGTGCTTAAATACAGTCCTGAAAAGTCTTCTGCAAAGGAAGAAGTTGCTGCCTACGATATAATTCTAATCTTGACTCAAGGCAACTGGAGAACTTTTGTACTGAGGTGGCACCGTGAATGTGAGTACTCTCTCCTGGATGCCTCTTGCCAGGCATGCCTAGGGCCGCCTCTGGACAAATCTCAAAAGCAGGTAAAGGCTGCTCAATGGCCTCCACACATCAGCTGCTCAAGTCTCCTTCCAGAGCACCCCAAGCACAGACATTCTCCCTGCTTCAATTTTCCCTAGCAGACCCCCATAATCTCAAAGCCTTCAAAAGGGCCAGAAGCACCTATATTTAATAATGCTCAATGCTGATGAAGTCAGGCTAAAACCACTATCTGTATACACTGTTGATGCAAAGACCATCTAACAGGCGGCAATACAGCACATTTGCAACCCTTTGAGATTCCCCTAGTAAAATTGTATTCTAAGAATATTGTTCAACAGCAAAAAGCATATTAACACTGATGTTTACTATGCTCCAAATCAGAGACCACTTTAATAATTAATGGGATAATTAATGGTTTGATGACTGACAATCTATAAACAATCTTTAGGAAGCCCATGTGCAAGCAAGAGGAACATTTATGATATAATATTTGGAAATATCTATGATGTAACATGAGCCAAGAAAGGACACAGAATGGCACAAAAAACAATTTGAACATATGAAGTCATGCTTGTATCTGATTAACAAATGAAAAGAAACATGCAAAGTCAAGAAAAGGATCAATGTGTAGAATCATGAAGGATTTTTTTTCCCTCACTTTTTTTTTTCATATTATTTACGGCATCTTTTTGGTTAAAATTTTAAAATCCTTATCCAAGAGAAATCAATGAACCAATCACTACAAGTTCTCAAGCAGACTGGGTGCTCCCTAACAGATGTTTATTTTTTAACTTACAGGCAACAGACTTCATTCCCATTCCAAGAAAAGACAAGTCCAAACTCTTGTACAATACTTCTTTATAAAGTACATTGACATTCCTTGTCCCACCAGAGGCACAACCCTCCCTGTGGGGTTTAGGATGATAATCCCCAGCACCTGAGGCTCCAGAAGTTCAGATGAGGCTCAAGAACAGCCCTGGACTCAAAGCTGGAAATGGTTTCTAGCTCTAGCTCTGCCACCTACTTGCTGTGTAGGGCAAGCCCCGTAGACCAAAGAGAATGGCCTGGCTGACTGCTCTGAGCCCAACATTTGCTGGTTTGTTCCAGGCCCTGTGCTGAGCAGGTTGTAGAGGTGTTTTCTCCTCTTTCTGCTACCCTACACAGCCTCTCCAGGGCTAGACAATAAACCCACAACACCAAGTGCAAAACAGAACCACTTTTAAACCTACCAGGATGCTTTCTGGATCCTGAAAGACACTGAAAGCCAGAGTAAGAGGTTTAGATTCTCTGTTAAAGGCAGTAAGAGGGACTGAAAAGGATTTTCAGCATCAGAGTGCTGTGGGCAGCACTAAATGGATGGGAAGGAGCAGGACCGGAGGCAATGTGGGTGGCTGGAAGCCCAAACTCCACTTCCCTGAGAATCAAGACGCCCCAGACAGAGATTACACCATTTTGCCAAAGGTGACAGCTAATTAGTGGTCAGATTCCCTGGCTCCTAGGGTATAGCATGTCTGCTGTCAATGGAAAGACACCTCCATAGGGCCAGGACATCATTCTGAAGTTCACGTCACACACAGATGGCAGAGCTGCATGTTCAGAAAGTGAGGAGATGCAGTACCATGATTTTCTAGCTGAAGGGGCCGCTCAGGGATGGACAGGGATTGAGAAAGCAGGGTGGAGGCTCCTTCCTGTGCCTTCTTTGCCCCCTTTGCCAGCTGCTCCTCGAGCTTGCTCTGCAGGGTGCTGTTGGTTTCGATGCTCCTTTCCAGTTGTGCCCGCAGGGCCTGGATCTCTGTCAGGAGGCCTCGCAGGTCACTGAAAGGATCCTGCCCCTTCCAGCCTTCTCCTGACACCTCTGCTCTGGCCTCTGCAAACAAAGGGAAGACTTTACATTTTCCACGATCAAAGGGTCAGCCATCAAAGGAACTCAACAGCGTTTTAAACCTGCCACCACCCTCAGCCTCACCCTCCCCTTCCTAAGAACTAGGTACAATTTAAAATAACAACTTGACTTGAAAAACAAAAATATTGGCAGACTTAATTGCTGCTATTCCACAGGCTAAATAAGAGCTGGAAATTAATTCTCATTTCTGGCCATAAAAGCCTAGCAAATTGCACACCAAACCCCGAAATTATGTCTAGTAGTAATAAAATCTATTTGGCTGGAATTATAGAATGAAAGGGGATGATTTTTAAGAGCCACAGTATATTAAAAAGGCACAACAGCAAGAATAAGAAAAGCAACTTGAGGAGAAAATGAAAGCTGTGAGATGACCCTTTTCTAGATAAACTTTCAATAGGGAGAAGCCATCTGGAAAATTAGTTTAAAAAAAAACCTGCCACAACTCAGTACTGATTCTGAAATACTGGACTTTATAGTCGAGTCACTCTGATCTGGTATCTCTCTTGGGGTATAAAGAGAACCGAGGCCAACAACCATCCCCAGAGCAATGTCTAGCACATGGGAGGTGCTCCACAAATATTTGCTGAATGAATGGGGAAAAAGAATTACATACGAGCAGGAAAATAATAACGAATGTTATTTCTTGAGTGCCTACTATGTGCTAGGTACTGTACTAGGATGGTTTTAAGAAATGGTCTCATTCAACTTTCACAACAACTCTACACCATGGACATTAACAGAGGCAGAAACAGGCCCAAAGGGTGATGTGACCTGCCGAAGGTCATGTAGCCGGGAATGAGGGAGGGAGAGTCCAGACCCCTGCTGGCCTGACTCCTGAGACCAAGTCCTTCCATGTTTCCTGCTGCAGCTTCAGAAAAAGGGTGGGTCAATGAGCTTGCTTCAAGGCGAAGGTCATGTAGCCGGGAATGAGGGAGGGAGAGTCCAGACCCCTGCTGGCCTGACTCCTGAGACTAAGTCCTTCCATGTTTCCTGCTGCAGCTTCAGAAAAAGGGTGGGTCAATGAGCTTGCTTCAAAATATACCTTCTCTGCCCATGAGGCAAGCCTCGGGTCTGATGGCAACACTGCAGGAAGGAGCACTGCACCCTGCTGTTTCTGCTGCCTGTGGCCCAGGTGAGCTCACACCCAAGACACAGAAGCCTCAGGACAAGAAGAGCCTCAGACCAGAGCGCCCAGTACCTCTCGGTCTCCTGTGCTCTTCATCCAGCTTCTCATACACCTTCAGCTCCACTCGGAGGGACTGGAGTAGCTCGTCATTCTGTGAGAGCATCTGCTGCCTCAACTTCACCTCCTCCTGCATCCTGAAAAGGACCCACCAGCACAGGAGGGTTTAATCCTACCTCAGCGCAGCTTACTCAAGCCCCACAGAGCAGGCCAATTCCACACTCAGCCAGAAGAGTGCTGACAAAAACCTGACAAGTATGATTAAGAATTCCAGTCCCAGCCACCATTTCCCAAGTGCCCCTTGTGCCCAGCCCTTTACATACGTTATCTCATGTCATCTTCACAGACACACCGAGAGGTAGGCACTCTCTAATCCTCCACTCAGAGATACAAGGAAGTGACACTCAACAAGGTTATGTCTCTTACCCAGGGGTGCACGGCTCAGGAGAGGAGCCCAGACTTAAACCCAGGATGTCTGTGACAAAGATGATCATCTGACTACATCACCACACCCCCTGGGTAACCGAGCATGAGGATGGGACTCTAAAAGAGTGGGGCATTCACAAGCCTGACAGGAACAGCTGAAAACATGTGGCACAAGAGAGTCTAAGGGGTAAATTGCAAAGAGCGATCGGTCTGATCCTGTTAAAACCTAAGGCAGACTCATGTCACTCCTCTGCTCAGAACCTCCTGGTGACTTGCTATCCCACTCAGGGTAAAAACCCACAGCCCCTTCCACGGCCCTTTCTCCAGATGCACTGGCCTCCCTGCACTGCTGGGCACAGGCCAAAGCCACTCTGCCTCAAGGACCATGCCCCTTATGCCAAAAAGACCTTCCCCAGCTAGCTGCAGCTCTCACACCCTCACTGCATGCAGCTCTCTGTTCAAATGGCATCTTTTCAAAGAGGACTTCCCTGACCCATCAGGGAAAAAATAGTAACCTGCTCCCAAACTCCTCTCCTTCTTTCCTACATGATTATTCTCCATATATTTTATGCCCACCAGACATACGATGGGTTTGTGTTCACTGTCTGTCCCTGCACACTAGGGCAGGGGCTAGGGTAGGGCGCCTTGTTCCACCACTGCATCCCCAGTGCATGGACGCGGGGCCTGGCCAACAGGGGCTGGGTGATCTCAGCCACTACCTGCTCAGCTCGTTGCGGCTGTTGCAGACCTCCTGGACCAGCTGCTGGTTGTGTCTCTCCTTCTCACTGACCACCCTCTGCAGCCTTTCATTCTCTCCCTTCACACTGGCATACTCTTGCTGAAGGTGCTCAATGTTCGCAGTCTTCCTGGAGAGAGACTCTCGTAATTTTTCATTCTCCTTCTGTTTATCTGCAAATGCAAAAAGCGCCTCTGAGAAGGGACATCATTTGTTTTTTCCAACCTTATTACACAAATACAGCACTTCAGCTCAAGCACTCCAAGAATACAAAAAAGAATGAGATTTAATCTGACATTTATGATTTTGGCATTCCAATTATCTTATGCATTTTGGGCAAATAAATCTGTCAACATCAAGGCTGCGGATTAAACATCACTGGTGTGAAATGGGCCTGTTTAATTTTCTATTAAATAATGGGCTATGCAAACCTCGTTACTTTGCCTTCACAGAGCAAACAGTGGGTAGAAATCACAGACAGAAGCAAGAAATAGGGCCCACAACTCTGGCCATGGGTGTTGGGACAGTCTGCAAGCCTTCCAAAGCCTCCCACCAGGAGGCCAGCAGGGCTGTACAGAGGGCACCCTGGGGTCCCCTCACTCTGCAGACCATGAAGACAGACTCCTCCTAAGGAATAAAATACGCCCAGAGGCAGAGGAGACAAAGTGGTCAACAGCAGGGTGCTTCAGGCAGAGTGGCCAGGTCCAAGTGCGGCTCTGTTTACTGACTCCATAATCTTAAACGAGGTTCTTCACTTCACTGTGCCTCAGTTTCCTCATATGAGTTGTGAGGATAAACTGAGCTACTATCTGCAAAGGGCTTAGCTCAGAGCTTCATAAGTACTTTGGAGGCTGTAAGTGTGACACAAGAATACTCTGTCAGCAGTGCTGGTGGTGACAACAGCGAGCATGTATCAGCACGAACAGTGCAGGCATTACACTCACATGTATCATCCACTTCCTCTTCACAGCAAGCCTGAGGTAGGCACTATAATTCTCCCCATTTTCCAGAAAGGATACTAAGGATTGATGAGGTTCAGACTCCTCACAGTCATACGGCCAGTAAGTGGCAGAGCCAGGATTCAGACCCAGGTTTTCTGACTCCATTCTTAACTGCGACACAGTAATTTCTAAGCAAGCTTTCACCTCCTCCCTTGACATACCAAGCTCCATATAACTCCTGATTGGTCTATACTCTGTTCACCTCCAGCCCCTAGGCCTTAGTCTGCTCTCTTCCTTCTATTTAGAAGACCCTGATCCTCTAAATCTTAGGCACCCTGGCTAATCCCTCCTTATCCTTGAAGACTCAGCTCTTGCAGACCAGCCTCTCCTGGGTCAGAAAGCCTTCTCCAGGGTTCTACAGCTCCCTAGACTGCCTTTATCATGGCTTATCACGGCCCTGGCCTGCCAAGGGTTGTCTGTCTCTCCCATCAGACCATGAGTCCCCTGAGGGAAGGGACCAGGTCCCATTCATTTTTTTTTTTTTTTAAAGATGACCGGTAAGGGGATCTTAACCCTTGACTTGGTGTTGTCAGCACCACGCTCAGCCAGTGAGCAACCGGCCATCCCTATATGGGATCCGAACCCGTGGCCTTGGTGTTATCAGCACCACACTCTCCCGAGTGAGCCACGGGCCGGCCCCCCATTCATTTTTATATCAGAGTCTACAACAGCCCTGACATAGAACAGGAGATGGAAAATGTTTGCTGAGTGAATGAATGACCTACAGAAACCCCAGTCTCATCACTTAGGACAGAATCAGCATCAGTATCCTCCAGGAGAAGTGGGAAGAGCTGGCTCAAGCTCCAGCCCCACCAGCTTCTATTTCTGTTATCAGAGACCAGGCAACTCTCTAAGCCTCAGTTTAATAACCTCTAACCTGTAAAATAGGGCTAATAACACCTCCTTCCAGAATTATTTTAAGTATTGAAAGATGATGTAAGTGAAAGTTCCAAATAAAGCTAAGCTCCAAATAGAAGTAATTGAGACACAGTATCTTTGTAGGAAATCCTGGATACACTTTGCTGACAGTAGGAAATCTCTGGCTGAGATTTTGGCAGTAATATATTTCCAGCCCTTCTCTCTCCCACTGTGAATTAAGACAAAGGAGAGGTGGCTGTATACAGGGGAGGAGTGACAAATAAATAAACATTTACTGAGTCCCTATGTAAGACTCTGTGCTGAGGGCTTTACACAGTTTAATTGTCACACAGCCCTGGTAAGGTATTCCTTAACCTCTCTGAACCTCAGTTTTCTCAGACGTAAAACAGGAATACGTCAGAGGGCTATTGTGTAATGGTGTAAAGCCATCACAGAGCCACAGGATTCGAACCTAGGTCGGGTCAGACTCCAACGCCTGCTTTCATTCCAAGACACGGAAGGCTTTGGGGCTCCAGGCTACAAGTGGCTCCTTTAATTCCTACCTCTGGATCCTTTAACGAGCATCGTATTGAGGGCCTGGTTCTGCTTCCTCAGGAAATGAATTTCTGATGTCAGAGAGTTATGTAGCTCTGAACCATAAGCAAAAATGTTTGTAGAACCTATAAAAACAAACATAAACAGTGATTTATTGACGGGCCCCAGGTCAGTATGAATGGAACTTTCTAGAAAACAGCTTTAAACAATGAGGAAACTCAATGTGCAATGAAAAATCACTCCTGTGAACTACATATTACCAGATTCCAATGAGAAATGAGAGGGAGCTTGGGGGGGGGGGGCACATCTTACTTGTCCTAAGGGTAAACAAAGCAGGAAACCTGGGCCAGGAGTGGGGTGAGTGGGTGACAGTATCAACCTTCACAGATCTCTCTCCTGAGGTTCAAATCCCTATATCCAGCTGCCTGCGGGGCCTCACCACTGAGGCACTTCGGGCCACCTTTCTACCCCTGCTTTCTCGCATGTTTCTCACCTCAGGCAATGGTATCACTACAATCCCTAGCCCGAGCTTGATCCTGGGAGCCATCGTAAACTCCCCTCTCTTCCCTGACCAGTCAGGCAATCACAACTGCTGACTCTTCCTCCAAAATGCCTCGGACACTGGCCTCCTCTTTTCTGTCCCTAAAGTTCGGGCCTCGACACGTTGCTCTAACCTTGCCTCCCTGCTCTTCTGCCAATGCGGTTATCATCCTAAACACATTCCATTCATGTGATTCTCTGCTCAAAAACATCTGATGACCCACCACTGTGAAAGACAATCAAACAAACACAAGGTCCAAATTTCTCAGTCTAGAATCCAAGGATGTCCATTATTTAGCTCCAGTCTCATGGTATACCCCACTCCCTCTCTATCCTGGACCCTAGTGCCCTTAAATGCAGTCACTGGGCCACTTCTGTGCATAAAACACACCAGGTGGTCATTCCCCTCCCTGACTTTGCAGAATGAGGCATTCCCGTTGCTGGAATGCCCACCACCTTCTTTACCTGTCAAAATCCTACTCTTTCAACTCTTAGCTCAAATTCACTGCCTCCAAGTGTATACTGTGAAGACCAAGGTCTAAAGCTCGACAGACTGGGTTGGAGGTCACTTCCTGACCTATACACACCTCACCAAGCTGAATGCCCACCACCTTCTTTACCTGTCAAAATCCTACTCTTTCAACTCTTAGCTCAAATTCACTGCCTCCAAGTGTATACTGTGAAGACCAATGTCTAAAGCTCGACAGACTGGGTTGGAGGTCACTTCCTGACCTATACACACCTCACCAAGCTGTTGTCTACCTCCTGAAATCCTATCCTATCCTCTAAATCCAGCTTAGATGCCAACTCTTGTCGGACACCTCCCCTGCCACTCCACCCCAGCACTCCCCACCCTCTGAGCTTTACATGCCTGCACCATACACAATTCACCTTCACAGGGACCCTCTTGAGAGCACCTATTGTGTGCAAGGCTCCTTCTACAAGTGGCAGGCAGATGCTTCCCCTCCCCATCTTCCATACTGCTTGAGTCCACTTCCTGCACCACAGAGCCAAAAGGCCAGATCTTCTTTTCCAGCCATCCATAACAAGGACATGGTCCTGTGCCTCTTCTGGTCAATGAGACCTGCCAGGAAGTCTGCTGGGAGCTTCTGGGAAAGATTCTCCACCCAGATGAAAAGAGAAGGACAGGGAGAAGCCCCATCCTCTTCTTCCCCATGCTTTGGACACTGTCCTGAGAGGATGGGATGCTTATAATTACTACAGGCATCACAGATATTAACCCCAAACCCAGCTATCACTGAGCCATAAAACCGGTCATGGAACTACCTGCCTCTAGATTTCTTGTTATGTAAGAAAAGATAAACCCCTATTGTTTTCATCAGTTTTTACTCATATTCTGTTATCTGCAGCTGAAAGCATCCTGGTACACAACCAAGCACGTGTAATGTCCAAACTCCTTGTAAGGAAGGTATGACAGCAATTCTCCCACAAGGTCTTACTTGCTCCACTCTGCAGCATTCTCTTTTCTTGTGCTAAAGATTCACTTATGACAATGTCATATAATTTTTTATTCACATATGTCTCTCCCCACCAACCTCCTCCACTGCCCCCTATGAACTCTGGTATCTTTTCAGAGACAACTGGCTTTGAACCATAGCTCTGGGTTTTTAATATCTGCATGACCTCAGGCAAGTCACAAAACTTCCTAAGTCTCCATCAGCTCAATGAAAATGACTGACGTTGTTATTGTTATTGCTATTTCCATCTGTATTAATATCACAATGGATGACAGACTGCAGCCAAAATAGGATCAAAGAGTAACCTGAATAGGCAGGAAAAATTCTACAGAAGTCTACAATGGCCAAAGCTAAGGCAGTCACTTTTGAAAGGAATAATTAGGTCAAAGAACAGTTCCTCACACAGTCCAAACCGAAGCAGCCAAACATGAGCTAGTAAGGTCTACTTCTGCTGCTAAGAGGTCAGTCTTCCTTCTGAACGCCATCTCTAGAAGCTCCTGTAACTGGTGACAAGCTGGAAGTTCTAACACATGAGATGACGGTTTTTAACAATATTCCACCTCAACATTACCAGGAGCCTTTCTCAAACCCACTCTCCCAAGGTGAACATTTCACATCAGTGGGGGTAGAGCCCCTTTTATTCCTTTGTCTTTGTGGAGACTGTGACAACATGGTGAGAACAGCACGTCTTCCCACCAGTGTAAATACTTTATGAATGCCTTTTTGTAAACCTTCCTGTCAGAGTGAATTACTCTCCAGAGCAACTGCCTGCTCCATTGTAGCTGGTGGCCATTTGAGCCCCCAAATAATTCTATAATTGGATTTGCCAGGGAAAATGTAAAACAGAATGAATCTAATTCAGGCATTACCAAGAATGAATGTGAAGGGCCCAGGCATGTATTTTTTTCCTGTGTTTGATCCAACTAATAACTCAGATTAATCAATTTCCCTGAGGGTGAGATAGAGAGGATGCAGGATGGGGTGGAGTGAGTGAGGGGGAGGCAAGGAGGGAGGGAGGCAGGGAACAGGAGTAAGGGAGCCATTGCGTTTACCTTGCAAACTGCAGCACCTACAGTACTCTGGAATAATGTCCTTCTAGGCTGATGTCTATGACGGGTCAAAGAGGAATGAGAACTGGCCCAGGGGTCCAAGGACTCAAGAGCTGCCAGAGGACTATCTTTCCAGAACTCAGTGATCTTATCTCTAAAATGGGAATGACATTAGGGTCCCCAGAGCTTTGCCATGTTCAACTGATAGTGTTATACAAAATACAATAGTAAGCTAGAATTGATAATGGTGAGGAAAACAACCATTTATTGAGTGAGACACAGAGCAAGGCCCTATTTATAACATTGCCTCATTTGATCTCACAATGACCCTGTTTTATGAAACAGTTAAGATGGGAGAGGTGGGATGAATTACTCAAAGTCACAAAATTAATAAACAGAAGAGCTGGGATCCACGCCCAGGTCAGTCCAACTCCCAAACTCAGGCTTTCCTGAGTGCACCAAGCTGCTTTCAAGATATGTTCTTTATGGAAGAGGACACTCTCTCTGGAGCAATAAGAAAAGATGTTCAAGATACACTGTTCAACAAAAAATGGGACAGACTAGTAGATACAGAGTATGCTACCTTTTGGACAAGTGAGGGGGAAAATAAGAATACATACTTATATTTGCATTTTTAAAAATTCCTATAAGAATACAGAAGAAAACCAACAGAAGTGGGGAGGAGGGAAGGAAGAACAGGGGTAATGGATAAAGAATGGAGGTTTTAATTTTGAAGCATGTGAATGTCTTACCTATGAAAAGAAAAAAAAAAATTAAGTTCTTCATGGAAGACCATTCCATTCAGAGCTAACTGTGGTTATGCAGGAATATTGGTGACCTTTTGACTGGCATGTGAGATTTACGAAACTGATATTCTTATAATCCATTATTGATGAAAAGACAAAATACTGCTTTGTTTTATTTTAAAATACTGCTATGGTCTGAATGTTTGCCCCTTCCAAAGCTCATGTGAGAGCTTGATTCCCAATGTGGCAGTGCTGAAAGGTAGGGCCTTTAAGAGGTGGTTGATCCTGAGGGCCCTGCCCTCACGAATGGATTAATTCATTAATGGGTTAACGGTTTCATGGGTTACCATGAGTATGAACTGACGGCTTATAAGGAGAGCAAGTAAGCACACTAACAAGCCCTTTTTTGCCATTCTCGCCACGTGATTGCCTGCATCACCGCGGGACTCAGAGACTCCTCACCAAGAAGGCCTTCACCAGATGTGCCCCCTCAACCTTGGATTTTACAGCCTTCAAAACTGTTAACAGGGCTGGCCCCGTGGCGCACTCGGGAGAGTGCGGCGCTGGGAGCACAGCAACGCTCCCGCCGCGAGTTCGGATCCTATACGGGAATGGCCGGTGCGCTCGCTGGCTGAGCGTGGTGCGGGCGACACCACACCAAGGGTTGTGATCCCCTTACCAGTCATGAAAACAACAACAACAAAAAAAAACTGTTAAGAAATAAATTTCATTTTCTTATAAATTACCCAGTTTCAGGTATTCATTCATGAGCAACAGAAAAATAAACTAATACAAATACCTACCTCTTTCTCTAGAGCTTCTAAAGTCAAATGAGCAGCCAACCACAATTCAGGACACCAGAAGCTGGCAGACTTCTCCAATGATGGAGAAATCCACATTTATCAAGTACCTACTTTCTACTCAGACTGCTTATTCTAGCAAATGTACCACAGTGAAGCACTCACAGGCTTGCACTGCCCTGTGGGAAGGTTCTTCCTTACCTTGATCAAATTCAGACCCTTGCCGTTCCAGCTGTTTACGTAGCTTCTCATTTGTTTTAATAGACTCTTCTAAACGTTTTCTCAAAGTTCGAATTTCCTGTATATGTTCCATTAGTAAGTCTACAGGAAGGAAGGGCATTTTTAATTTAAAGTCTGAAGCCCCCAACAAATTAAATAATTCATAGATTATGCAGGGATCTTGAAATTCCAAATAGTATTAGATGCATTAAGATAGTCAGCTACTGGCAATTCTTTCCTAGACATGGGAAGGCTGAGCTATTTCCCACAGCCCACAGACATGGTTCTATAATGATTCTCTGTAGCCCTCCATGAGGAAGATATTTTACATCACATGGAAAAATTATATTCCATACAATTTTAATGCTAACTCTAATGCAGCCTTTTATTCTTCTAAATATCAAATATTAATTTAAAATCTTCCTTATGGCAAAACTAACAGATCACTTTCAAGTCTGCTTGAATTGCCTGAGAATTGATTAAACTACCTTCATAATGAATCCAGATATTTTCAAGACTAATTTTTTGAAAGGAATATGTTATCCATTTATCACTTACCAATTTAAGACTTAAAAATAAAGCAAAACAATGTTAATGAGAATGGTAATAAGAAGGATCTCAAGAGGACATCCCGTTAGTGTGAGTAAAAATGCATATGACCTTTTGGGACTATTTTTATCATTAGCCTTAGAAAAGTTCTTTCTATTGTCTTTTACCAAATTATTCTACTTCTAGGATTCTATTTAAATAGTTCACCAGAGATGCTGACCAGCATCTGCTAGAATGCATGAAAATGTTCATCTTAGCATTGTATATAAAAGTAAAACCTGAAATAACTTTGTCTTTTACCAAATTATTCTACTTCTAGGATTCTATTTAAATAGTTCACCAGAGATGCTGACCAGCATTTGCTAGAATGCATGAAAATGTTCATCTTAGCATTGTATATAAAAGTAAAACCTGAAATAACTCAAATTGTTAAATAAACTGTAGTATATCCATCATGATGTAGTATTACATAGCTATTAAAATCATGTTATGAGGACTATATAATATCATGGAATAAATTATTATATCATTATGGTAAATCTTTAAATAGATACAAAAATGGTTACTCTAAATAATCACAACTCTACTAAAAAATGTGAAAGAAAGGAAAGACTTAAATATACAAAAGAAGGAAATACACCTAAATGTTAACAGCAGTTGTCTTTGGGTGGTAGATTTTAGATTTTTCAAAAATTCTATATTACATTTTAATATAATATTTAATAACATAAAAATTAAACATTTTCCACATTTTCTAAAATGAGCATGTATTATTCTTTCAGCCTCCACCATATCTCACTTTACAAAGAAAGAAAGAAGCAGAGTTCCAATCCAGAGGTAGGATTTTAGAGTCAGTGTTTAAAGCATAATCACATTAAGTATCCAAAGGCAAAACTAATGTCTTTAATTCATCAATTACGGTATACTCAGTTTGTCTTAGTAATGTTTGTCTTAAAACATTATACTAATGTTATGACCCAGTTTTAATTCCTCCAAAATGACTTTCACTTAAAAGTAGCACAATGTTACAGATCTTTTCCTAATTAAATAGTAATTTTGCCATGAATTTGAATGTTTATGAGATGACTTAATTCCCAGACTATCAGTATCTCCTATTAATGCCAGAAGTGTGGCAGGTAATTTGGTGGAATGTCTGCGGCTCTTGCTGCAGTACAGCACTGAAGGACTCTGTCTGCAACAAACCCTTGGCACACCCCAGGGCCATACCTCCCCGTTCCTGCCTTGGTGCCCTGCAAATCTTCTGGTGGCTGGTCAGTCAGAGTCAGTCAGCAACTTATCTATTTTGACTGCAACCTTCCTTGCTGGTTTGTCCAAGTCACACACTGCTGCCTTTTGGGGTAATAAATGACCAGTAGCCATTGATACACGTCATCTTCCACTGAGCCCTTGGCCAGAAGCTGAAATCATCACTTGGGCTTTAAGGAGACATTCCCAGTTGAATCGGACACCACTTATTAATTATGCAGCCATATTGAGGAGAAGGAAACACTATACCAGCCTTTACAAAATGGGAGAAAAATATCTGTCCCTCAAACAATAATACCCTTGTAACAAATGCTAACTCTTTGGAAGACCATAAATAAATACTATAAGAAGTCACCACCCCCAAAAAGTATACACCTTTTGCCTAGTAGTTCCAATTTATAAAAATCTATGTTAAGGAAATGCCTGAAAATAAGGGGAAAGCTTCACGTTCAAAGATACTACTCCCCACAGTAATGTTTACACTTGTGAAATTCTGAAAATGACTTAAATGTCCAACAGGGGAACATAAGGAAAACTAGAGATCAGCCATTCAATGGACTATTCTAAATCACTAAAAATGATGTTATGTAACAACATGTCAGAAAGCTTATAATATTAAGTGAGAAAAGGAAAAATACTAA